>NW_027456694.1:276641-306641 GCF_040206685.1 Ascaphus truei | reverse complement strand
ATGTATACACACAAACATGTATACACACACACAAACATGTATACACACACACGTGTATACACACACACACACGTGTGTATACACACACACGTATACACACACACACTATCCCCAGCAAAACCACATCAGCACACCGCTATCCCATGCCCCCCCAGCACACTGGCATTCTCGGCTCCCCGCCATTCCCAGCCCCCATCAACACCATCAGCACCCACACATCGGCACCTTTGCACCTCCCCCATCGGCACACCCACATCCGCACCCCCACATCCGCACCCCCACATCAGCACCAAACCCTCCAAAATCAGCACACCGATACAATCACCATCAGTACAGCCACAGCAGCACTACCACCGCACATGGGCCGCGTTGACCACTCCTCACCCAAATGCCACACCCACACCACAAACATCCCGGGCAACGCCGGGGCTCTCAGCTAGTCAAACATATAAATCTCTTTGGATTCTTTTTCATTTCAAATTATTTTAATTTTTTTTAACATAGAAAAGATAAAGAAAAAAGGAAAGGTAAAGATGGGGCCAGAGGGGAAAGGAATGGGAAAGGGAGGGAATGCTTAAGGGCTAAAAGGTAAAAGGGACAAGGGATAACAGTCAACCATGATCAGGATTCTACCTAAAAACCGGAGGCCACAGTTCCCATACCTTATAGAAATGATCTAATTTTTGATTAAGTTGAGCTGAAAGTTGGCTTTTCTATTTCACAGCCGGGTATTAACGTTTGCCAGCCGGATTTGGCCGAGAAAAATGTCAAAAACCGTCATTGGAGGTAGGATTTTAAGGTTGGGCATTTTTCTGTGAAAAAGCGACCTGTTGGTGAAGTTAAAAGAAATAGCGTGAGAGTGGCTCTGTTAAGGAAATAATGTAGCGTGGCTTCAATGTAAAGGTTTGGAGAAGGGCAGTGTTTATAGGTGCATAAGAAAAAAAACAGAACCCATTGGTTCCAAAATCAGTGTCCAAAAGAACAATGTGCCACGATGGGCGGTACTTGTGGTCCCGCAAATGAGCACCGAGTCTGCATCCCACCTTACGCTTCCCATCCAAATCGTGGTAACATTTCCACTTTACAATCAAGCAAACAAAGACGGGAGACGTGCTCACTTTTCGCCCCAAGTTTGGAAACCAAGCAAAACGCACCCTTTTTTTCAGCAAATGCAAAAATTTGCACCGTTTTAAAAGTTTGCAGGCGGTTCGCCTAGTAACAAACATAGTCCAGAGCCTGAACTATGTTTTATGCCCATGAAATCCCTATTCGGGGTCTGGATGTGGTTGGAATAAAGATCGGCTGGTGAAATTCACCAATTTCGCTAGAAGTTGACCAATTTGAAGCTCATTTTGTTACAACGGAGAAAAGTTCCAGAGATATTTTCCAAGAACTTTTCCTGAATTTTCGAACTTTTTTAAATTTTCGAGCGAATCAGTAACAAAGAACATCTCGGCAAGGACCCACCCCCCCCCCAAAATGATATGGAATTGCCTGCTTTCAAAATGATCTACCAGGTTATCTTAAAACAGCAGTCCAATCTGCCGTTTAAACCCCCCCCCCCTTTAATATGTGCATCAATACAATCCACACAATGATAAGTAATTAGCTAAGTTGCTGATGGCTCCATTCTCCTGTGATCGATCGGCGAAGATTCGGCTTGGGGGTTCACTAAATGGCATAAGAGGACCAAAGATGCAAAGTTCTGTGGGGAAGATCATGTGACCGGGCAGTCACTAGATACAATTGGTGCACTGCTAGAGAGAGTGTAGGGTTCCAAAACGGGGTGTGCCAGAGCCTGTTTCAGAAGAGGAAGGGGATGTGACTTTGTAAATGGTTGCTATTTCGGAGTTGTTTAAAAAAAAAATGCTACAAGTATTTTCTCATAGTACAGAACTGATTTATTAAAAAAAACACGTAGGATATTGCTTGGACTTAGCAATCACACGACCGTACCCCGGAGCAGTGACAAGATCGCGATGTCACTGAATCTGGAACTGGAAGAGGAGGGGGGGTCCTCTTCTGTCTCCTTGCCTGCCTGATCAAGGTCAGCTCCACAGGAGACTGCAGAACGCGACGTCCACTAGAAATAGGCGCGTCAAAGCTTTGAGTGCCCTGGAGTGCCTGGACGCCAGGAAGTGGTTGCTGCGTCATGGTGCACTCAAGTGGACCAACTCTTCCGTGCGTCTTCTCTCACGGTGAACGCATTCACTCCTCTTTCTTCTTGAAATTTCCCGTAATTTGGCAGAAACTCAGTCTTTCTGCACAAGACTCACATGCGAGACCAGAAACGATTCCACTGCTGCACAATGGCTGGAGGCATTTGGCTAACGTATAAGAGAAATTGAATGAGTGTAAAACCAGTCGAGGAAAAAGTAGTAGCTGGTAAATTGCAACTTGAACCTCAAGGAAAATATATAATATTTTTTTGGCAACTTTTTTTTTTGTTGTAATCCCTATTATGCACTCCAACTGTGTCTCGTTAGCATGAATAATAGCTATATTTTAGGTCCTGTACTTTGTCAACTGTAACTATTGCACCTTATTTCTACTCCACTGTCTCAGTTGTAGCGCAGAATCAAATTCAATTAGTAGGGGCATTGTACGGGCATTTATTGCGCGCTGACTGATTCTTCCTGTAGAGTGTGCGTATATAGCAGGGCTACTGTAGCAACAGGCCGGGGTTTCAGGATATCCCTGCTTCAGCACAGGTGGCTCAGTCAGTGACTGTGCCACTGATTGAGCAACCGGTGCTGAAGCAGGGATATCCTGAAACCCCATCCTGTTGGCAGCTCTTGAGTACGGGAGTTGGCTACCCCAGGTGTATAGTATATGCAGATAACTACAAATGTTTTATTTCGAGATTGGCAAAACCAAGTTTGTGAAATGAAAACCTACCAGAACCTTACATTCCAAAACCAAATACCAAATCAAAACCCCGTAGGAAGTTTAGAACCAAAATCACAAAAATATTTACACCAGAACACTTGGCCAAGTGCCAAGATCGAGATGTTTCTCAACATACTGTATCTGTTTTAAAGATGTTACATTTTGCAAGTATTGTATGTTATTTTAGTTTCCTCATTGTTTTTAGGATTTCATACATATTTAGACATTATGTCATGCTTTATTATGGCATTTTAGCATTTTCCTGCTTATTTTGAGGTTTTTTTTCTTCCATAATTCAGTAAAAATCCAAAACAAAACAAACCGAGCATTGGCAAAACCGAACTCAATATAGACACGGGTTGGTCTTGTTTTTCGGATGAGAGCTAATTTAACAAATCCTCCCCCCACCTCCCCCCATGAGACATAGCTTGCCACATTTCATACTATTTGTTGTTATACTGTTCATTCTTCCCTATAAGGGTTTTTACTATTACTTGGTTTTCCAGTGCTTACCATACTCCAACATATCATATGAGTACTTTCCAGCCTAGAAGAGGATTACCACAACTTTACATTAGTTCTAACGCGATCCGCTTATAGCGCGATGTGATTCTTTGGACCCCAAGCCCAGCGTTATAAGGGGGTTGAGCTGTACTTCTTATCAATGTTGTCAGTGAGACATATTAACTAGACCTTCACCCAACTGTTATGTAGTATTGCTTTGTGGCTTTTGATTCCAATAGCCATTCTACAGGGCAGACCTGGCTAGGGTATTCTCATAGCCTTCTCTGCTTCATTACACTATAAGTTACAGTACTTTTAACAACTGTCACTTCTTTTTAATGTTTTTCAGTTCACGTTTCACACATTGTATTATCCGACAGGGGGTCCGTGGCCACAAGACCCTCTGGCACTGATGGGGTTAAGACTTGATCCACAGGGGGGGGGAAGGGAGCGGTATTCTCAGGAACACACCAAGAAATAAAAAATATAAACACAGTGATAGTGCAATATGTTAAGACAAGCGGAGAGTGGGTGAATCTTGGCTCTAATGCAATTCCTACTTACAGCATGTAAGATTTAAACAGGCAGTGGTCTGACTCTGTCAGGATGACGTCGGTGTGGGGTATACACAGAGAGGGGAACTTGATAGTAGTTAACTTCATGCGGGATAATCTCAAGGTGTAACAGCTCAGGTTCACGTAGGATAATATGAAAGAAAGACGGACTATAGTATAGACCATAAAGTACAGATTTTTATCTCATCACGCAAGGTGCACAAACGTACTTACAATAAGTACTTGAAAGGTATTCCCGTAGCAGTTTCGTGAGACAGTAGAGGGCTTTTTGGCGATGGTGTGCTGGCTGGATAGCTTCCCTTCGCTTTCACCTCCCCGTCGCGGTATGGCGTCTGACGTCACTTCCGGCGGCACGGGGGATGACAACCGGTGGAGAGCGGGGGAGATGAATCTCAGCCGATCGCTGGTATAGGCAGCAGACACCTCACACGTCTTCACTTGCAGCAGGGCTCTGGTGGACTAAAGGCTTGGCTCAACGCGTTTCACTGTTCTCTAACAGCTTCCTCAGGAGAAAGAACAGTGAAACGCGTTGAGCCAAGCCTTTAGTCCACCAGAGCCCTGCTGCAAGTGAAGACGTGTGAGGTGTCTGCTGCCTATACCAGCGATCGGCTGAGATTCATCTCCCCCGCTCTCCACCGGTTGTCATCCCCCGTGCCGCCGGAAGTGACGTCAGACGCCATACCGCGACGGGGAGGTGAAAGCGAAGGGAAGCTATCCAGCCAGCACACCATCGCCAAAAAGCCCTCTACTGTCTCACGAAACTGCTACGGGAATACCTTTCAAGTACTTATTGTAAGTACGTTTGTGCACCTTGCGTGATGAGATAAAAATCTGTACTTTATGGTCTATACTATAGTCCGTCTTTCTTTCATATTATCCTGCGTGAACCTGAGCTGTTACACCTTGAGATTATCCCGCATGAAGTTAACTACTATCAAGTTCCCCTCTCTGTGTATACCCCACACCGACGTCATCCTGACAGAGTCAGACCACTGCCTGTTTAAATCTTACATGCTGTAAGTAGGAATTGCATTAGAGCCAAGATTCACCCATTCTCCGCTTGTCTTAACATATTGCACTATCACTGTGTTTATATTTTTTATTTCTTGGTGTGTTCCTGAGAATACCGCTCCCTTCCCCCCCCCTGTGGATCAAGTCTTCTCATGTAAGGAATCTGTACATATTCCTTGGAAGGTGGAGAAGCGTGTTCTTCTGGGATACACATCCCTTTTAAGTATTGCATTTGTTTATTGCACTTAATTATATTAAGGTGTTTATTAGCGCCGGTACAAGTCATTTGGTTGCACTGATGGGGTTAAGCAAAAGGTATTCCCAAAATACTCACTAGTCCTTTTCTTACATATTGCTGACAGTGAATGCAACTTGTCCCTGTCCCAAACAGCTTACAATCTAATGAGGGTCACGAGATAAAGTTACTTGCCGAAGGGGTCGCAAACAGAGCGGTTTCACCCACTTCAAAGACAACGTTCCTCCCCCTAATTTTCAGCCCTTCCCCAAAATCTATTTTTTAACTGCTACAGTATTTGTAATTTTTAAAGCAAGGGGTGGCGTCAATTTCCAAAAATCCTTTTTTCCCCCTCTCTCTCCTCTCCCTGTCTCAGAATGGCAGAACACTTACTTCCCCGTACGTCCAGAGATTAGCCCGAGGTGGGGTTTAAAAATGGCCACTCTCATATGTGAGATCAAGCACCCACGCATGCCATTGACAGCAGCAGTTCTGCGTCTGCTTGATTTCACAGTTTAAAAAAAAACAAAAAAAACCCGCACTAAAACCCCTTCAATACGTGGTTGACATCAATGAGAAATAATTCAACCTCACGTGTTTGGTTAAAACGCTTTGTTTGACGGGACCGGCCCTTGAATTAATCACCGCTGCAGTGTTGCTGCTTTGTGTGACGCAGCTGGTAATACAAACTCTGACCGTCGTGGAATGTCGTCGGGACAGAGACGATACTTTGACGTTCCTGCTCCGCTCGCCGTTTAGTTAAACAGTGCCTCTCTGTTCCTGCCTATCACCCCTCCGTGCCTTCACCTCGCACAAGGGCACAAGGGCGCACACACACCCACACTTCCAATTAATCGAGGGATTAGGGAGCTCTATCCAGCCACACGCAGTCTGAAAGCAAAATAATTAAAAAAAAACGGCTCCCGTTTGCCAGGCTCTCTTGGGCTGTACAAGTCCTTAAACCTCTACTTGTTTATTTGTAATATTTCAGCTGCGGCGTCCAAATCCAAACACTGCGAGCCGAATGCTGGTCACTTAAAATAAGAAAGCTGTCTCTACGGATTGCTTCGAGTGGACTTTTAGCACCGTGAACACCAGCAGAAACCTTTGGGGGCGATCGTTCTGCAGAAAAATATATACTGTACATCTTAGTCCAATATATGCGTTGTTGTATTGTATTGTATTGTATGTCTTTATTTATATAGCGCCATTAATGTACATAGCGCTTCACAGCAGTAATACACGGGGTAATCCAATAAATAACAGATAATATAAATAACAGATCATGGGAATAAGCGCTTTAGACATAAACATAACATTAAGGAAGAGGAGTCCCTGCCCCGAGGAGCTTACAGTCTAATTGGTAGGTAGGGAGAACGTACAGAGACAGTAGGAGGGAGTTCTGGTAAGTGTTAAACAGGATCGCGGATTTAAATGACCGGGGGGATAGAAACAATGAAATCATATTTGGTAGCTACAGTAAGTAGAATATTAAATACATAAATATACATATTTAATAGCATTGTAGCCCAGGACAGGAAATCTATGTACGTTTTCTATATTATAACTATTATTTATGTTACATAGTTACATGGTTACATAACTAATAGCTAACATTTACAAACTTTAACCCACAACAGTTTCTGGCTGACCTTAAAAACTGCCCGTGGTACAGAATCGACTTAATTCCCGACCCCGATTCTGCGCACGATTATTTCCAATCAGAGTTCTTAAACCTCTGTGATACCCATGCTCCACTACGCAGAATAAGAGTACAAGGGGGGGCACCTTCCATGGGCTACAACGGACCTTATAGCAATCTACCAGTTCAGGGATGCCTTGTGGAAAAGCTACAAAGTAACTGGCACTACCAAAGATCTCAATCACTACAGATGCCTGCGGAACATGTGCACAAGGCAAACAAGGCACGCAAAAGCACAATATTACTCTGACAATCTCCACCAGAATCCATCAAACCGCTGGAAGGTTATCAACAACATATTCCAGCCTTCTAGCCATCAACAACCGAGTAATATCACTAAGGAGGATATTACTTTGATAAACCCCACTGACATTGCAAATGCATTCAATGATTACTTTGTGGGGTGTGCTACTAACCTATAAGCCAAATGGGAAATGATAACTATATAGTGCTAAGCTTTAATGCAGATTTTTGGTCCATTCAATTTGGGTTGACCTAAAAAGGTGACAATGCGGGCTCATTTGCATGTCATTACCCAGAATCCCTGGCTGCAGTGGAATCACTGCATGTAAGAGATAATGGGGAAGGGCAGGGTTGCAGACTTGTCTGAGACGTGTGAATGGGCTCACACGTGAGATTTGTATTTGTGGTACACTGCACGGTGGAGGGTTTTGATCACTTTATTTTACCCACCCTAACTTATATAATGTGTGGTTGAAACCTATCCCAGTTTCGAATTGCGAAGCCGCTATCACCAGCCTCACACTGATGTGACTCAAAAAGGTAAAAACAGCTGTCCGTGGGTATGTTTATTGGCTGTGTAAAAAATCTGTGTAATGCGGCAGGTTTAGGCTTATAGGGGGTCCATGTTAAAATGGATTAAAAAGAAAAAAAGGTGAGTGCTCATTTGCATGTCATTTCCCAGAATCCCTTGCTGCAGTTGAAGCATTGTATGCTAAGAGATAATGAGCAAAGTCAGGGTTGCGGACCTGTCTGAGACATATTAATGGGCTCATAAGTGGTATTTTTATTTGTTGTATGCTATATGGTGCAGGGGTTTTTGTCACTTTTTTATACTCAGCATAACGTATTTAATGTGTGTTCTGCCTTATGAATTACAATAGCACTGTTTAATAAATATGTGCTTATATACAGTACAACATCTATATCCTGTATACAATTCCCCCCCCCCCCCCCCCAATCAACCTTAAATACAAAACTAGGTACACTGCTCCTTCATGTAACTTTAACAGGGGGATTAAAAAGCTACAAAGGCCTAGCGCAGCACTAAAAAATAAAATGACAGTAATCAAAGAATTGAACTCAATTGCACTATAATTCATGAAAAGATACTGATTGGTGATGCACGTAAACGGCTCACTTTGGGCCCTTAGCCGAGCTTCAGCGGAGATTGCCATCATCTTTATATCCCAAGCACATGTGATTACAGCTGTTCAAGGACAGTTTTGCTCTTGGACTGAAGTACAGTATAGACGCTGTATATACTTTAGACAGTCACCTGTTTGTACCAGCGTTCACAGAAACAAAGACTCCTATATACTAAGCGTCACACTCCAGTCTCATTTTAAATTGGGTGCTTGCGTGCACCGATGGACCAACCTGAAACGTCTCCCGTCAGCGGCAAAAAATAATGATTGTTTTCCTTTTGCTTGGCGCGCAGATATGAACGGCGCTAGGCGTGCAGATAAAAAAAAAAAAAAAAAAGAACGGTTCCACCAAAAAAAAAAGTCGCGTCAAAATTGCAACTTGGCTTCTTTAAGAAACCGTAATGGTTATTTTTTTTGCTATATTTTTAAATGTAATGACGTACAAATGTTGTTCGTTTTTATTCATTGGGATTTTGTAATGTTAAATTATACTTAACATACAAATGTTACATACATACGGGCTGGTTTTATATGTACAGAAGCAGACAGTTGGGCTGTTAGGTTGTTATCCAAATTTTGTCCCAAAAACAGCTGAATCAGCCACTTGGGCTCCTATCGAATCAGCCCCGTAGTATACAGATACAGTATAGCTGGGATTATTTAGATACATTCTGGCCACGTGCCAGTATTGATATTGAATCCTATGAAAAGATGTAATTATCTGAGGTGTACTGGGATTTCAGATGGGTGACATTGGATAAATCCAGTTTGCGAATAGTTTTTCAAAATGTCGACTTCAAAAAGTTAATAAAATTGTGAAAAAGTTCAATAGAATCTTTAAGCACCAAAGATGAGGGCGAATTTTGGCCGAAGTTCTGGGCTAGACAGCTCGCGAATGTATGTTTGAACATTTGCTCCCATCCGGAGCCTAAAATATGGGGAGAGCTTTTAGAAGAGTATTTTGCATATTTAAATGAGCATATTTCCCATGTGTGGTCACAGGAGTCTCTCCACGTGCTGTACAGGTGAATGTTTTGGGATGTACTGTTCTGTATGTAAGTCAATGGGTACTCATGGCAAAACGTTTCTAAAACTTGTCGCTTTTTCCTCCGCAATATCACAAAGATACGCCCTTTCCTCTGTTACTCAACTGCTAAAACTCTGACTCAGGCCCTCATTCTCTCCCACGTCTTGATTACTGTAACCTCCTGCTGTCCGGCCTTCCTACCTCTCACCTGTCTCCCCTACAATCTATCCTAAACACTGCTGCCAGAATCACTCTACTCTTTCCTAAATCTGTCTCAGCGTCTCCCCTCCTGAAATCCCTCTCCTGGCTTCCGATTAAATCACGTATCTCACACTCAATTCTCCTGCTCACTTTTAAAGCTTTACATTCTTCTGCCCCTCCTTACATCTCAGCCCTAATTTCTCGCTATGCACCATCCCGACTCTTGCGTTCTTCTCAAGGATGTCTTCTTTCTACTCCCTTTGTATCTAAAGCTCTCTCCCGCCTTAAACCTTTCTCACTGACTGCCCCGCACCTCTGGAATGCCCTTCCCCTCAATACCCGACTAGCACCATCGCTATCCACCTTTAAGACCCATCTGCTTAAAGAAACATATGAGTAGCACTGGATAATCATGGACACATGACACATAAAGCTTGGCCCCCTGCAGACGCACTAACTAGTATTCCCTCCTTCTGTCTCTGTACGTTCTCCCTACCTACCAATTAGATTGTAAGCTCCTCGGAGCAGGGACTCCTTCCTTAATGTTACTTTTATAGTATGTCTGAAGCACTTATTCCCATGATCTGTTATTTATATTATTTGTTATTTATATGATATGTATTATTACTGTGAAGCACTATGTACATTTATGGCGCTATATAAATAAAGACATACAATACAATACAATAAGGAGCAACCTTGACATGTTGCATTAGTTTCAGCTTGTGCTTCAGTGCAACAACCTATGATGGTCTTTAATCTAAGGCTTAGTCCATAGAGACTGAAGCCGTGCGGAGGCGCGCTGAGGCTGAGGGAAAGCGGTGCTTTCCCTGGCCTTAGAGCGCGCGCCGTCCGTGGGCGGGTCGGGGGGCGGGCCAGTGACGTCACGGAGCTGGTTCGCCCTCATTGGGCGAACCGCTCACGTGACCGGCCCTGCGCTCCGGCGAGCTCAAAAACGAAAGATTTCTTAAGACACACGCTGCCGCAGGCGTGCGCGAGCCCCTGCTAAAGCCGCTCTCATTGCGGCTGCAGGGGCTCAGTGCCGAGCAGCAGCGCGCCTAAGCATTGACCATGCCCAAGGCCTAATGCTTAACCTGCAGATGTAGCCAAACTTCGCCTTTGTGGCCGTGGAAAAAACCGTGGCCACAAAGGATTGATGCTGTGGGGCTCCATGCTTTTCATTGGGCGTTGATCCTTTGTTTGATGGGAAGAGAAAGCCGATACTCTTCCATCTCTGCGTCTCTCTGTCTCCCACTCATTAAAGGTAAGTAGGGCTGTAGGTCCTCCCCTCCCATTACTTTAATTGGGATTTCCAGCTAAATGAGATTTTATTCTGCATCTCCATGCGTCACTTTTCAAAAATCTTTTCTTTGCACCCCCCACAAATCTGCCAGGTTTGAGCTGGCGTAATCTTCTCGGACTTCAAATTGGCGAGCTCAATGGCAACTGGTCTTTGGAAAGTCTTTCCACTCATACACCGTCCCCAGTGACTTGACTCCTATGACAATCCACAGATCGGCCAGGCTATCGAAATCTATTTCTAGAAAAGCTCTCCCAGTGCCAAATGTTTCCGCAACGTGCTGTAAATAATGATGGCCCATTTACAAACAACAACCGTGAGACTAAGATTGCCCGGCATACTGTGGTTTGCACTCACGTGTCTTGTTTACACGCGTAAAAAATGTATGTGGTCAATCTTGATACAACCTCACGTTTATCTCCTCTCTCCTCGCAAAGATGTGAAGGAAGCTAAAAATAGCCTCTGCATGTTTTTCTGGCGGAAAAGAAATCAATTGCTTTTTATAAACCAGGCAGCGGCCATGGAAAGAGGAATATACAATTACAGCGTGTATATTTTCAGTCACAGAAGGCTGAGAAAGCTGCCGCTGAAGCACAAGTCCGCCCTTGATTGCAAAAATTGAAACCTTACTACAAAATGAACTTATTATGCAGAACCTGTCGGTATGAGTTTGAAAGTTGATTCCATTTGATTTAGATATAGCTCCAGTTGCAACTGGTTTGAACAAAACGTTGGTCGGTAGGAGGTGTTGTGTGGTGGTGGAGATGTTGATCTTGAATACATTTCATCTCGTGAACTCTGATAAGCTGCGTATTGCATGGGAAGACATCAGTGTTTGATGTGTACATCTGAATGTAACGGAGGGTCTGTACCAGTGGCTTTCCACTCTCTTCTCATTAAACCCCAGCCAGCCCATGTTTCGGGGGATAACTCAACATCTAACCCATGTCCAGTTCTGGAGACAATGGGCTATATTTACATTAAAACCATTTGACGGCAGATAAGAACCACTTAACCACCGTGTCTAGCCATTTTCCCATCTGCTGTAAGACCTCCGACCCCATTTGATCCTCATCTTTCCTTTGTATTTGGGATCGCCTTATGTCTATCTGAAGCATGTTTGAATTAACTTACGGTATTATCCCCTACCGCATCTGTTAGGAGACTATTCCCCGAATCCACCACCCATGAAGAAGTACCTCCTCCCATTTCCCTTTAGCATGTCACCCTCCAGCTTCTAAGCTTTACAAAGCAATGTTCTGCCAGAAGACACCTTCCTGTGCTTGAAAACACCTTACAACCCAAGTCAATGTGCTGTAAGATGTCTTCTAGCGCCAGAAGGTGTCCAATGGCAAAAGGCTGCTTAGTAATATTTGAGCCCTTATGTCTAGAGCGACATAAATACATTAGAGAGGGTGCAAAGAAGGACTAGTCAAATGGTGCAGGGCCTACATCATAAAACCTATCATGAAAGACTAAAATAGTTCAATATGTACAACTTGGAAAAGGGAAGGGCGATGGGTGGGGGGTGGGGATAGGAGTGAAATATATATATATATATATATATTTTTTTTAACAAAGTGCAGGAGGGGTGGCATATTTCAGAGAAAGAAGTGCTGGACAAGAGGTCAATCTCTGAAGCTGGAGGGTGGCAGTTAAAGGGCGATGTGAGAAAGTGGTACAGAAAAGGTGGTGGATGAGACTTACTGTAGGAAACATGGACTACAGTCTCTTCATGACATTGAGCTAGTTTGGCAACACTGAATGAAATAATGCTATATATATCTGTAATCCAAGGCCATGGCTGTGTTTGTTAATTCAGTGGTCATTCCCAGTAGTGACTAGAGTTCCCCAAGAAGAGAGTTGAAAAACACTGGTCTGTAAGACGTAATGGGGACTTATTAATCTTGTGTTTTATTAATATATATATATATATATATATATATGTTTGAGTAAGGGCTTAGGGTAAGCGGTTTAGGTTAAGTGGTTAAGGTTTTTAGGGTAGGGGATTAGGGTAAAGGGTTAAAGTTTTTAGTGTAGGGTTTAGGGTAAGGGCTTAGGATAAGGTGTTAAGGTTTTAGGGTAGGGGGTAGTGTTAGTATTAGGGGTTAAGATTAGGGGTTTTTAGGCTAAGGGATAAGGTTAGCGGCTTACCTTGGCAGCGAAACGTCCCGGCAGCGAGGTGAGTCGCTGATAAACAACGGCAGCGACTTTTTCTAGACTGCCCGTTAATAGCCTTGACCAGGCCCTTGGACTCTCTGTGCCTCCTAATGTCACAATAGTCGCTTATTCAGATAAGTGGAATTTTTCACTCTGAAACTCCCTTGTAAATGAAAGTCATGGGAAATGTATATGGCACAGATGTTATGAACGCTGGCAAAACGTTGACATATTATAGTTTTGCTGTTGGGAGACTTTAGTAAATAACACCCATAATGTTACTTTCAGGTGTCCAAGTATGGAAACTAGCAGGAGTCCAACTGTCTGTTTAGTGGGAGACTCCAGTTGAGTTCCAAAGCCAACTCCTGGTAACCATCACCAAGTGCTTACACTCTGCACATGATTCTCTTCAGGGCATGCTCCTGCCTGCAAATTCTTTTCTATACAGAACTCTGTACCCTATCATTACCAGGGAGTAATCCGATTGCCAATTCTTGGAGTCAGGAAGAAATGTATTTTCCCCTTATGAGATATCATTGGATAATGTGTCACTGGGGTTTTCTGTTTGCCTCTCTCTGGATCAATAAGTATAGATATAGGATAAAGTATCTGACTTATAAATTTAGCATAGGCTGAACTTGATGGATGTACGTCTTTTTTCAACCTCATCTACTATGTAACTATCAATGCTGTACAACAAACATTTGCTCGTGTTCCAAATAGTATTCGTATAATCCAATAATTTATTGTTTTAAAGGCTTATTTATTTATTTATTTTAACTACTGTACTACAAACTTCGCAAAAAAAAGTCGAACGTGCAGAGAAACGCCGTTTTCACAGTGGATTCAAACTTCGGAAAAAGATCGCCCCTCTCTGGGCCAACGGTCAGAGATCAGTACATTGGAAACCTGTGCGTTAGCAAGTGAGCTAAATCCATTTATGGATGGATGCACACATTAAGATGTTTACTTCAATGCCTTTTCGTGTTTATGATGTACTTACGGTATATAGCTTCAGCTACAAATAGCTCCCAGGTACTTTGTGCCATAATTGGATAATGCCAGCTCACTTTCAAATGCAGCTAAATGTGTGAAAAGGAACTTCTGCAGCAGAAGATTTGGGTCCAAATATAATTTTATGACCAACATTCGCAGTAGCTGATTGGTTGTAGAAACAGCATACAGCTGCAATGCTGGGATTTTGGTCACTTGACGCCGTATAATAAAAGGCGTAGAAGTTTTCATAGCTTGTTAGTTTTGTCTTACCTGTGTTAAGGATTCACATTACTCAATAATATACATTACCTGTGCTGGTCTCTGTGAATTTCACCTACACTGGCGACACACTTTATCGCAGTGCGGCCAGATCCGCAAGCCGGGAGATTTCCCGGCTTGCTAGTGGCCGCCCCTCGGCGTGCCGCGCGTCATAGACGCGCGGTCACGCGTCTTCGGGAGCCTGCGCCCCCTGCACGCGCGTCCAGGGCTCCCCGAGGGAGCCCTGGTGTCCCGCGATCGCGGGACAGCGGCAGGGGGTTCCGGGGGACCCGGCGGACCCGGCAGCGGTAGGGAGAGCGCCCCGATCGGAGGGCGCTCTTCCGCTGCTTCGGCGCGCGCCCGTCACACTCGGGCGCGCGCCAGGCTACTGCTGCGGCACAGAACGGGCAAATGCTCGAATAAACTGTGCCGCAGCAGTACAAACAATAAAAATAAAGCTTGTATATAGTCCATGAAGTTTTATGTCTTTTGAAGGCAGGTTCCATATCGTGATACCGTGTAACTTACTGAATTTCCATACAAGCAAGAACAGTAGTGTCGTTTTGTACTGAAATATCCCTGGACTCAATGTGTCAGTCAGAACAGGCACTGCCTAATTGATTGATTGATTATGGGACATTAGAGCCTATTCAATAACTTTTACACTGCTGGAGGACTACAGCCACCACTGGTGGTGTGATCATTTGATGAGCGATCCCATGACGACAATCAGACCTCGGATACCGGGAACTGAAGTGGAGGTGGTTCCTCTTCTGTTTCGATCAGCCCAACTACCCCCTAGAAAAACGAGAAAGTGCCCTTGATATACCAGGTACAACATAAGGGCACTGTACAGGTTAAGGCGCCCCAATGGACTTTTTGAGCAGTAAATGGTAATGCTGCCCACAATGTTATCTTGCCACATCAGTGCGATGAGAGCAGTTGGTAAAGAGAAGGGGATTTCTTTTAGCAGCACCCCTTCTTTTTCTGTCCTTTTCTAGCCAAAGAGCTTTCCCCCCCCAAAGTTTAAGAAATGCAGATTTTTCTCTAATTCTGGCATAGTACCACTATTTCTTCTAAGCCGATTCAACCACCATATGCATTAAAAAAAATACTGAAACGTCCAAACCGGGCAAAAAGGAAGTGGTTTCTTCTTGGACGTTCTGTGCTCTATGCAAAAAGGTTACGCAACTGGGGGAAATCCCCAAAAGTTAAGTATTTACAGGGTATTGGCTACCGAAATGTGAGAGAGAGTCAGACAGGGTATTCATTGAACTCCGATAGTGTCGTTCGAAGGCACTGTAACACAGACATTCTCTCCGAAGTCAATGGGCGTTTTTGTGTAATAGTGCCCCCATCGGCACTATCACGGGTTCATTACTATCCCCAACAAGAGCTTGTGAGAGCGATTCCATCACCTTTTTATAGCATGATACTGGCTTACCCATTCTACAGATGTAGTAAGACTTTCAGTGTCGCGGCCGCACATGGCGCCGAAGGATTACGTCATCGTCGTCGTCCTTCATCTTTAAGTAAATCCCATCAAACGAACCACTTTTTGGTCTCGGAAAATACGTGCAGACTACGTTCTTACAGTAGAGATATTTTTGCTCGCATCATTCTTATTAAATACAAGGAGTACTCTGTCCAATCATACACAGATTTTATTGGTTCCAGTGTTTACTTCTCCAGAATTGTGAACTGGACACTGTCTCTCAGAATTCCGAGACAATAATCCTTATTAAATAATGACAAGTGATGGGCAAATTGTTGCCAGTGTTGCTTACAATTCAGTGGTTATTTTCAACTCAAAAATGCAATTCTGTGAAATATACCATCAGGCTAATCAACTGATTGCGATCCAGGAGAAAAAAAGTAATGGCAGAGAATTCTGCGTTTTTTGCTACTGATTGTGTCTGTGACTTCCAACAATTGTTTAAAACATAGCTGAAGGGTTGAGTGGAATGTCGCACTTTCCAATGGGGAAGGTTGCAAGCCGATCAAAATGTCAGGGTCAGAGGCGTCTAGGACTGTTAGACTCGGCCGTTAAGCCGTGACCATTTTGGTGCAGCCGTTTTACTGCCGGGACATTTGACCACCAGGACAGTTTGTCACCGCATGTAATGTAGGCCCTAACCCTGTACCCTAAAAACGCAAACCTTAACCCCTTACCCCAACCGCTTAACACCTACTGTACCTCGGGGCCGAAAGAGCTGAGGCAACCGGCTTCGATTTGAAGCCTGAAAAGCCTGCTAATTCCAGCATTTTGCGCCCAAGTTCTCAGAAGAGAACGTAGCGGTGGCGTATGGGATTTTATGCTGATTTGAGTTCCAGGACATTTGGGCTGGCTCGCGTTCAGGAGGGACCAAGTTCTCAGAAGAGAACGTAGCGGTGGCGTATGGGATTTTATGCTGATTTGGGTTCCAGGAGATTCCAGGCTAAATCCCGGTCTGGAAGTGTGCGCAAGAGCACGAAACGCGTACGGTTTTTCTTATACTGTTTGGACGATCTGAGAGGAAGGTCTATTGCTGAGTGCAGAGGCTTTGAGCAGAGAGAGGAAAAGATCTTCGTTCGAAAGCCCCGTTGACACGTTGACAGTCCCGCCCACTTGTGACGACACATCCGGTGACGTCACTACCGGTTTCGGAGAGCGCGGGACACGGAGGAACACACCGATGGATCATACTTCCAGCTCGTGGAGGACAGACCTCGTCTGCCTGTTTGGCGCTCATTGTCTTTACCCTTCAGCCGTCCTGTGAGTAGCGCTCCAGCTTTACTCTACCGGATCGGCATATCCTGAATCCTTTGTCCAGACATTATATATTTTATAGTTGTATTAAACTAACTTTTTATTTCTAGCTTTGCTTTTGTGTATGTTTTGTTAGTCTCGTTTGTGTTGTTTTGTAAGTCATTGTGCGTCTATGTTCACGTGAATTATCATAGCTGTGTTGCACTAAATTCTGTTTTTTAAGTTTCATGTTCCACTCCAAACGAATGAAGCTCCATCTGGTCACCCTAAGACTGAGAAACTGTTAATTATATTTCCGCCAAAGTGGACATTCGGGTGATTTTGGCTAAAAAAACAAAACATTTACATCAATGGGGTTTTGGGGCTAAAAATGGTCCAAGCAGCTACTATACAAGCAATACAGAATTAAGCCCTAAATGGTACTCACTGTAGCTACAAAGCTACAGGGAAAGATTGAATCAGCCTTCTTGTGACGATCCTGGAAGCACCAGGAATTCACATGTTACAGGTTACAGACAGAAGTTCCACTTTTCATTTAGCCATGCAGCAATTTCATACCCTAGTACAGGGTTGGCCCACTCAAAGTCCTCAAGTGCCAGCAGCAGGTCAGGTATTAGGGATATCCCTGCTTCAGCACAGGTTGCTCAATCAGAGGCTCAGCCTTTGACATTGAGTAACCTGCGCTGAAGCAGGGATATCCTTAAATCCTGACCTGTTGGTGGCCCTAGAGGACTGGAGATGGTCACCCCTGCCCGAGTAATATTACTGCCTATGTGATTAGTGCTCCAATAGCATGCAGTATGTTGTGATGGTTTTGAATTTTATTTTTTTACAATGCTAGCCGTGCTAATAAATGCTATAAAGTAAGCATTATTTTAAGTTATATTGCTCTATGTTGTGCTACCGTTTTTGGCTATGACAGGTCACATCTGTTTATAATTTACAGCGTTCCAGGTGGCCATCCTAAACATATGCATACTGCAGAAAGTACCTCTCTTAGTTACAGTAACCAAGTGAAGGGTTTCAAGAGAGCCTGGTCCTACACTAACATCCCTTCCTGTATAATGGCTCGCGCACAAACTTACATGGTCCAATAGCCATGCATAAGTAACAAGGATGTGTGTCTATATGCATGTCGTGACAAGGTGATGCATAGAAGGGCATGAAACAGCAGTCTAGAGGCTAATTATTACATGGGGTCTCAGTGTGTGTCCCAGGTTGTGAGCCAGGGTTTATACGAAAGCTATTTAACACACACACAGACAAGATGGAAATATGCTCAGGCAGCGGGTAACACCTGTGAAGAGGTTAAGCCGCAAGCTTGGTTGCTCTGGGTTGCTAAAGTACTGTCGCTGACCCCCAGTTTTGGACGTCTGACCTCACTCCACGTCTGGCATATCATCCAGAGATAAGGACTCAGCTCCCCTCCCCCAGACCTCAGCCACAGGTATCAGTCTGGGGGGGGAAGGGGGGTGTTAGGAAATAGAGGGGATACATGTTGCATGTGCAGCTCAACCCCCTTATAACGCTGTGCTTGGGGTCCAAAGAATCACATCGCGTTATAAGCGGATCGCCTTAGAAATAATGTACAATTGTATGCATTGTACAATAAAGTATTGAAGACACCAATAATCGTGTTGTAAAGTATTCATAAATACGAAAAATTGGGAGCCACGCTCGCATCGCGTAATAAGCGGATCCGCGTTGTAACGGATCGCGTTATAAGGGGGTTGAGCTGTATATATAAAACAGTTGTGCTGCTCCGCATGGCTTTTTACATTGCAACAATCGGAAGACGCAATAAGCAAATTGCTGTGTAGCACATGGCATACAGTATAAAATAGTCTGATCGCCACAGGGAAGCCCGAGGGCATTTGATATGTTTTCTTTTAGAGATAAAGCCATTCAGCAGCAGGACCTTAACCTGGAGAATTGACTTTTCATCCTACATTACAATCACGGAACCTTCCATGGCTGCGCCAGAGAAAAGGTCACTTACAATGTTCTGCAACTTGCTGCGAGGATTTTGCAAGGAATGCTTTATGGGGTTGGTTGATCAAAGTCTCCTGGCTAATAACATCCTGCAACAGATTTATTGTAGCGAATTAGTTTTATATTCAATAGGATTACGTTTCCCAGATAAATCTCGTCCCGTTTTTTTTTTGTGTGTGTCTCTTTTGTGCCAACGCTGGAGTAATTTGCCATAAGTGATGAGCCAATGTCTGCATATTGTGCCTTTTTAAGCATCTACTTATCACAGCCTCTCATCTGAAAACAAAAATATGTTATACTGTATAAACGTGGGGGAAATTGCATTACATTTATCAACGAAAAATATCCTGCGGATATACTTTTTGTTTTTTTAAAAATCCGGTTCCTTATAAATATTGTTTAGTTCTGCATTAACTTTATTTTCTCTTTCCACCTCTTACTCTTTTTTTTAAAAAAAAAATGGTTAATGTAAAATATTTGTGTTTATTTTATTAAAAAGCCCCCCCCCCATTGTGTCTAAAAACTGAGTTTAAATTCTGGATCGTTACATTTTTGGAACTACTGCAGCACACACATCAGTAATCTCCGATGGAAGCAGATATACACTGGATATTCGTTCAAGCAGCACTATGGGTTTCATTTTTTGTAATTTAAAAAAATATATATATTATTACAGGATTGACGCAGGGGGTCTCCGGAGTTAAACGCTGTTATTTCCGCTCCATGGACTCCCTGTTCCCAGAGATACTTACCTTTTTTACATGGGGCGCCGGTATCTCTTTTCAGTTTAAATGTCCCGGTCACGCAGAGCAATACGAAGCCGCAACGGATGATGTCACAGCTTCCTGTTGGCCCGCGTGACGCAGGACATTTAAATGCGGTTATTACGTTAGGCCGGGGGTCTCCAAGCTCAGTCCTCTAGAGCGGCCAACAGGCCGGCTTTTATGGATATCCCTGCTTCAGCACAGGTGGCTTAATCAGTGGCTCAGTCAAAGACTGAAACAGGGATATCCATAAAAGCCGGCCTGTTGGCCGCTCTTGAGTCCTGAGCTTGGAGGCCCCTGTGTTAGGCACAGAGGTTCCCTAGCTACAGGTACCGGTGACCTCTACGGAGGTTAGTATCTCTGGAAACAAGGGGGTCCCCAGAGCTCAAATTAACGCGGTTCAGCTCCGAAGACCCCCTGCTTCAACCCTGTAATAAAAAATCTATACCAAATTGAAAAAATGGGGAATCCTGTATTGCTGCTTTAACATACGCAGAAAATATGACAAAGTTACTTCATATGTATCATTCATGGAGATAGATTCTTGAAGCGCTGGTTCTGATCAGCAAACCCAATCCGCCATTAACTCCTATTCAAGTCAATGGGAATTAACTCAGATACCCCAAACCCATAACATGCTTAATGGATCTGTTCAGCTGCGCCTGGCTTCTTACTATATTGATTAGCAGTCTTAGGCCGAGTCCATAGAAGGACCGACAGCGCTGAGCCGTGCGGACGCTCCGCGATGAGCCCCGTCATCCTCAATGAGGATGTTTTGAGAGGGGGCTCCCGCGAGCGTCCGCAGGCGTGCTGAGGCGCAGGGATTTTCAGCCGACATCAGAAATTGTATCTGAGCGCGCTGTCGGCTGAAACACCCAATTGGAACGAAGCAGCGTCACGACGTGGGCCCATGCCGTCAGTGCTCCACCTCCCGATCGCGCACGCTGGCTCGCCTGCAAGTCCATACAATCGCTCCTGATTGAGCAGGCGAGCCTCAGCGTCAGCGCGGAGAAGCACTGTCGGTGCTTCTATGGACACAGCCAAAGGAAGAAAAAGGTCACTATATCCTTGGTTGAATTATAAGTAACCTCTAAAAAGTTTTTCTGTGAGCTATTTTTGCATCACAAAGCTCTGTCTGGTCCACTTTTCTCCAGGGATTTTTGTTTCAGATCACAAATACAAGTGGTTTAGGCCACTGGGGGTTTGTATAGTACTTTACGACTCTTCTTAACTCAACGTACATCTGTGGATCTACGGAAGTAGGAAGTTGGGGGGGGGAACGGCCACTTCCTATAGCCGATCGGTAACAGCATCGTCATACTGACTGACTATAGGAAGTTGCTTGGCAGCCATCTTGAAGAAAAGCACATGGTTTCTTCGTATAAAAAGGATACTTTTGAGCCAGTGGTTGTCCTACTGTATACTCGGGTAAGAGGTTCATAACTGGAAACAAGCAATCCAGCAGGGGTTGTTGGTAGTCAATCAGTACTTGCTTACTGGGCCGGCAATTAGCTCAGTAAAGATGTTAATGTGGCTACTAGATTGTTGGGCAGTGTGACGAGTGAACGAAGATAGCAATGGCACCAGGGACCTATTTAAAATTTAGTCTGTATTGTAGAGACTCTAACGGCAACAATGATTTCTTAGAGCTAATATAAACTTGTCCGGACAGGTGATTCCTGGGATCCCACCTAGAGGGAGCATTTTGCTTTGGGATGTAGGGGTTCCACCCCAAGAGAAGGACTCCACAAGACTATACACTAGAGTGCACCATCTCTAGTTGAGTTAATGGAAATGTTTTTGGACCAGAACCCCCGAATCTCATCTATTTCAGCCCTTCTAGTTGGCATTTCCAGTTAACCAGGAATCTAGATTCCTGAGATCATCTGCTGCTCTTTCACGTATTGCAAATCCTGCGTCTCTGCTCCGCCTGAGTGAGCCTGTAATTCTATACACGGGTAGTCTACAAGCATCTGAAAACCATATGCCTCATGCTAATAGGGCTGACCTTTCAGATACCAGGAAACAGGCCACGATGTCCCATTGTCTGTGCAGAGGTCCGTTTACGTTATGCACTCCACCTCTTCCAGAGGACAAGCGTAGCTGGAACTACAGTCTTGGTGGTGGCTGTTTTTCAGCTTAACCTCCTGCTGGCATAGAGTTAATAATAATAATAATAACTTTATTTCATATTGCACTTTCATCCCAATGGGACTCAAAGCGCGTCACAATTACAGGTACGCAGCACATAGGAACGTTACAGACACAGTCCTTACCCTGTAGCGCTTACAATCTGTGTTTTTGGTGCCTGAGGCACAGGGAGATTGTAACGTGTGCCCACAACCAACTGGAGATAAAGTGACTTGCACAAGGTCACCAGTAATTGAACCAGGTTCTCCTGATTCAAATTCAGTGTTGTTGTTTACAGTCTGTGTCTTGACTCACTGAGCCTTCTCCTATGTTGTGTTGTGCTGTGGCTGCAAAGGCTTAAAGATCCAGCCCATCTTAGATTAGGTGTTGAATGGCTGAGTGCTTCCTATTTATTGCAGATCCAATATATGTTGCTGTCTTGCCATTCTTAGGCCCAGATCCACAAAAAGGTGCCAAGTTTTAGCACACCTCGGCACCCATTCATATGAACGGGAGTAAAGGCGCGCTAGAGATTAGCAACTTGTTGTTGATTTCGGCCGTGTGTGTGTTTATTATGTTATTCCCCTTGCTGTCAGACAAGTCAGCGAAAGACCCCCAATGGCAGTGAAAAGTTTGAAATCTGCACGAAAATAACCAGCGCACACACTGACCCTCAAAACTATGTCACAAATGAACTCTTTCCTATACATTTATTTATACACAACAGGTTTAAAACAAGAAAAACATTAAATAAAATGTTTTTTTTTTTAATTATATTTGATTTATTTTATTTATCAAATGTTTTACCAGGAAGTAATACATTGGGAGTTCTCTCGTGTTCAAGTATGTTCTGGGCACAGAGTTACAGTATGGTGACAATACATGGTTACATTAAATGAACAAAGGTTAAACATTCAATTTACAGACATTTCACGGACCGCTAGAGATAATATGATTATGGGCATATACAACAGTTGCAGAGAAGATTTAAATGAGACATCTGAAGTCTTGAAAGTACTTTATACTGGAGACGACTTTGAGAGTCTCCGGTAGATTGTTCCAGTTTTGGGGTGCTCGGTAAGAGAAGGAGGAGCGGCCGGATACTTTGTTGAACCTTGGGACCATGAACAGTCTTTTGGAGTCAGATCTCAGATAAGTGCTGCATGTGGTAGGGGTGAGGAGCTTTTTCAGATAGGCGGGTAGCTTGCCCAGAAAGCATTTGACGGCAAGACAGGAAAAATGTACTTTGCTTCTATATATTGTAAGGAACTGAATTAAGCAGTAAATGCTACTGTACTTAATACAAAGGACATATTTTCCATATGTAAGTAAAATGCATCCCCTCTGATGTATGTTGAATAGGATATTTGATATTGTGACAGTGATAAAAGCAAATTGAATCATAATGAGGTGTGTTACTGTATGTCATGGTGAAAGCAAGTACTTTTGTAGGAATGGTTTTAATTAGAACATTTATTCTCTGGTGTCTCCCTACTATTAAAATGTGCTGGTCGTGATGGGGCGTGATACCAGGGTAACAGAATTCTGCGTGCTCAAGTGTGCTGGCAATTTCTCATGTGTGATCAAGAGCCATGGATATGGCACGACACTTAAATATATTATTAATGTGATATATTAATAATGAAGTAATGATATCTAAAAATAAGATTGGCTTGGAGCAGTTCTTAGGAAATGAAGAATAACCGTTGGGAAGTTGGCGTGAGATCGTAACGGTTAGAGTTCCGTCCTGACCCAACTGGTACGTCATGTCAAAAATATTTGTTTTCTAGGGGATGATCGGATAGACCGATGGAGGGGTCAGCCTGATTGAAACACAAGGGGAGCCCTCTCCTCTTCTGTTTACGACAGCCAGGAGGAGGTGGTGGGGGGAAGGGTCATGTAATCTCTGCTGGAGCCACCAGATTACGGCAAATACCCAAGGTCCGGTGTCGCTCTGATGCCGACGAGACTCCACCAGGTGAAAGGTTAAATAGGAAATCCCTCTTGGTACCAAAGTGTACATAACATTTTTGTGATTAATCTTGAACTCCAATAGACAAAGAAGCCCCAATGCACATCCAAAATGCCAAGTGATTTAGTTAATTATTATATATTTTGTCCTATGTTTTTTCTTCTCATACGTACAGTATGGCTCATTTCATTCAGTCCTTTGGCCCAAACTATTCAAGCCTACAACAACGTCAAGGTTTACCCTATCAGCAACTACTACAATGCCAATTGTGGGTCTTTTGTACTTCTTCCACTGCATATAGATAAGAGAAAACAAAGCAATAATATAGCCAACAGTCTAATATTAAACTCCTACGGTGTGTAGTTCCATGAGTCTGTGTTTGGGTGCTGCTGCAGAAGCCCTCAAATGACAAGACGGTTCCCCCAACAGTTTCAATGCGGTCTCTGGCCTCATTACCATCAAATAAGAGGTATTATGTAACTGGCTTGAGTTCCCTTTGTTCCTTTCTGTGTCCCTCCGTACACAGGAATATCCCAAAATATATGAAGGTGGTAATTGGTAAGATAAAGTTAGTTGATGGAAGCGCACTAATGAAAGAGTAAAAGAAATTGTTTTTTTCAAAGGTGTCTACATGACAAGGAAAGATCTGGGTAAGTCACTGGGGAAGGGTTGTCCAGTGACATTAATTTATTGATAAAATGTGTTACCCGGAAGTAATACATTGAGAGTTACAGTACTTCTCGTTTTCAAGTAGGTCCTGGGCACAGAGTTATGATGACAGATACATGGTTACAAATACAGTTACATTAAGTGAGCAGGGTTATACATTATATACAAATAATAATAATAGCATGTTCTTGTATAGCGCTGCTAGTTATACGTAGCGCTTTACAGATACATTTTGCAGGCGCAGGTCTCTGCCCCATGGAGCTTACAATCTATGTTTTTGGTGCCTGAGGCACAGGGAGATAAAGTGACTTGCCCAAGGTCACAAGGAGCCGACACCAGGAATTGAACCAGGCTCCCCTGCTTCAAACTCAGTACCAGTAAGTGCCTTTTACACACTGAGCCGCTCCCTCTCCCTTCTATACAAGACATTGCATGCACAGTAAGATATAATATATATTATGGGCGTATGTAACCAGATTAAAATGTGAGACAGCTTTAGTTTTGAAAGCGCTTGTGGCCGTTTTGTTGTTTAAAAGGATGCTACAAGAGCCATTTGTCATGTGAGTTTCATAGTGTCAGTTAGCACTACAAGGGTAATTAACGATGGTCTCATTAAATGGAAGCTTTCATTGGGTACCGCCTGTCCTGCACTGTTTTACGTTAATTAATAAACCCATAGATATTAATTTAGCTGCAGATCACATTGATAACCAATTCTCAAAGCATCGATAGAATAAATTAGGGAGCACTTACTGTAGCTTGCACAGTCTGCCTGACGGACAGGTACCTTTCTCCATCACATTGGCAAAACAAAAAAGAGATCCACGTTTCGGAACCTTTTGAGGTCCATTAATGAAGATAAATGGTCACCACATGTCTGACAGAAGGGGCCAGCAACTCATTGCAGCGAAGTGGGTGAGAAACGTGAAAAATCTGGTGTTTTCTCCATAATTACCAAGCCTTATCTATGCCTAAAAATCGCACCGTGTCATTTGCACAACACTTTTTGCCCTGATTTTGTGCACGTTTAGTCAGCACGAGAGTGAGCGACCAATATAGGAGTCGTCCCACTTGATATTAGACTCACAAACAAACTACCTGGGAAAAATGCCAATAAAAGGTTTTTGTACATTTTAAACATTTTTAGCATGTTCCCCAGGTGTAGAAACATAGAAAAAGAAACTTTTTTCAGCAGATAAGAACTGCTTGAACCTCCTATTCTGCCCATTTTCCCACCTGCTGTAAAACCCTATTTGATCTTTGACTTTTTTTTTTTTTTTTCATATTTAGGATCGCCTTATGTCTATGAAAAGATTTTTGGAGATCCCATACTGTATTAACCCCTACCACCTTCGCTGGAAGGCGTTTCCACAAATCCCCCACGCTTCCCACGAAGAAGAACTTTGACATTTCCCCATTAGCCTCCCCCCCTCCACTTCCCAGCAGAGACCTACTGTGGCACTTCTCTGTGAACATTTCAATCATACCCCTCCCTCTTCTATCCTCTAACATGAACATATTATGGTCCTTTTAGTCCTTAGGACTCTTGGTATCTTCCCTGGTGTCAGTCGTCTCTCCCAAAGCTCCTCTCCTAATTTTACGAGGTTGCCTCACTAGCATGCAAAAGTAGCACAGGCACAAACTACAATGATGGAGATACCAGTTTCCATTGGATACCTGAATCAGAATGAGCTGTCAGGGCTAAAACCTAATGACCTGGATAGAGATGGACAGCCCATAGTTTATATGTAAATGAGACTTGCGTGTATCGTCATATCCATCTTCACACATACGTAGTTAGAGTCATTTTTAAGTTGCCATTTGTATACACTTCATGAGAACTGCTGGGCTTGGAAACTCTTATTGAGTAAATATTAAAATCCCATCGCTTAATCTTTTTGTTATTGTTGTTACTGTAAGTATTGTTTGAATTATTCAGCTAGCTCCAGTTGAGCAGGTTAAGTTAAGAAAGTATTATTCTATATTTAAAGTCATCGATAAGGATAAATGTGAAGTTCATGCCGGAAATTTCAGAGAGCACTGTGAATAATTGATCAATAACCTTAAGTTAGGTGTCGAAAACAACTGAAATAGGGGAATTTAAGGACACCTATATAGGTACATACTAAAGGGGTTCCCTGCTCCATGCACTGTCAGTTATAGTGGTGAATGTTACGATAGGAGTGGGACTGTGTAGGTAGAAGGTTTCAATTGAGTATACTACATAGGGTTCTGCTCTCTTCGTGCATATGCGACACCTTTGAGTGCCAGAAACCACCTGACGGCCCATGGCCCACCCAACTGGTGTCATCCAGCGCAGGAATGGGGTGTTATATGAATGATGGGAGAAGGTACAGGGGGGTGAGAAGGTTGGGGAGTGTCAGATAGCTGCGTATTTATTGAAGGAGTTGGCGTTGGGGAAGCAGTGGGATTAAACAGAGTTAGAGCTGTGAGAGCAGGTCATGTGTGAAGATGGAAAGGCTTCATTATACATCAGAAATGTCCAATAACAGAGCAGCTGTAACATCGGGGAGTAGCGCCGCCCTTTGCGACTTGGGTGTTTATTTCTAAGAGTGCCTGGGGCGAAGTGAAGACAGCTGCACAGCAAACAGACGCCCACCGCAGAGGTGCAGGCGGGAGAAGGGGATGATCTCCAGGTCTTTTCCTGACCATGTTAATCCTGTCCACACTGGCTCAGTGGACAGGACTGTACATCACGTTGCGTCAATGTATCAAGGGGTATCGAGGGGTTATTTATCTAAAACTCCCAGATACAAATCTGTAGCAAACAGAATGTGCCACATTTATGAAAGAAGACTATGGGGATTGCTTTAGTTGGCAATGCTTTTCCTTAATGAATCCTGCGCAGGGTTTTTGCTCCAGTTTTACGACCATTAGACCTTAATAAATAGACCTTTTAATCTCATTTTTATTCCACTTGTGCCAGTTGGTGACTTTTGGGAGTGGTTTTCAGAGCAGCTAAGGGGGGGGGGGGGAGTGTTGCGTGGTGCAATCATTTACTGTTTGCATCTCCACGATCGCGGCATCACTGCTGACTATAACGAGGAGGAGGCCCTCTTCTCCCGTCCCATTACTGGCCAGATTACATTCAGTGCTCCCTGGACATCCAGTCTAAAGCCCATGGCGCCGCCACGCTGTCAATAGGCCTCTGGAGAGCCAGGCCCCATGCCATGATGGCACCACCATTGGGCACTCAAATGGGTAACACCATCAGCGTTTTATATTAACCCATGGATGGCATGTTACACCAGTGGCATTCTTCTATGGATAATACACAGCAAACAACCAACGGAAAATTGATTAACCATATGCTTAGACATGGTTGATTTGCCGGCTTACCATTATTAACTTGAAGTCTTGGGTAACCCACAGGTCATTGCGGAGTCTGCCTGCACATTATGAGACACCCGTGACGTTCCTTTGGGGAGTCGCATTGTAGGTCACCGAAGTTAAGAAAGCATAAGTTATGCCCCCTTGACATTTGAAATTCAACTCCCTTCCTTCCTTTTTTTTTTTTTTTGCCATCACATATATTACTAACATAGTACAGTCTGACTTTAGCATAACTTATTTACCCCTAACTAGGCTGATGTCAGTGTAGGATAAATCATTTTAGCCTGACGTTGCACTTAAGGCTTTCCTTTTAATCACAAATGCAGGTAATGTGAATAAAAATGAGGAAGCAATGTCATTTGCAAAAATGTCTTCAAGCGGTAATCCAAGCCAGTGATTTCTTTTGGGATTTTTTTTACCATAGACTTGAAGCAGGGGGGGGGGTCTCCTTAGCTGAACCCCATTAATTTATTAATTTCAGCTTCGGGGACCCCCTGCCCCTGGAGATACTTAACTCTGTAGTATGTGTGGGATCACATAATGGGCGCTTTTCAAAGCTTCTGTTTTATATTGGGATATGTTGTGTTATTTGGGGGAAGGCGGCACATGCTACACCCGTACCTCTGACTGTACTCAATAGTGTAATTATACATCACATAATGAACTAACGTACTTTATGGCGCTCTCAATTTATAAAGACTAATAATAACTTTATTTATGTAGTGCTTTTCTCCTAATTGGACTCAAAGCGCTTCAGTTACAAAAAGGAAAAAAAAAAAGGAAATTATAGAGGTTATAAACGGGACCAAACACAAGGAAAGATACAATGCAGGATGGGACGGTATTGTCGCTATTAAATGCTGGAGAAGTTGTGGGTCATTCATTAAATGTTCGGGTAAGCAGGTGGGTCTTGAACCTGTTTGTATAGATTCCCAGAGAGGGCGACTCTCGAACAATGAGGCAGACTGTTCCAGAGAGCGGGAGCAGTGTGGCTAAAAACGCGGGCGCCAAAGGAAGACAAGGAGATTCTGGGAACTGTTACGAGTCTTTCATCTGCAGATGGAAGTGAGCGAATGGGAATGTAGGGAACTACAGGCGGTCCTCGGTTATCCAACGGGATCCGTTCTGGAAGTAGCGTTGGATAGTGAAACCATTGTAAAGTGAGTCCCATGTTAGTCAGTGGCGATGAGCGTTGGATAACGCATTCAGGCGTCGCAAAACTGCCCTTTGAGGCCTTTAGGGTTGCATTATAAAGCATTGGATATGCCATTCGTTGTAAAGTGAAACATTGGATAACGAGGACTACCTGTAGAAGTTCTTTCTGATAGCTGGGGCCCTGGTGCTTGGAATGTCAACAAACCAATCTTGAAATAAATTCACCATCATACAGCCAGCCAGCGCCAAGAACCGGGAACAGGTGTCATGCAGCAAGAATGGTTCTAGATTTTACTTATTTTAGGAAGCACACATCCACATCGAGCATACAGTAGTATGAAAATCAAAAATAAAACAGTTATAGTCGACACTATCATATTGCCATGGAAAATATGTCCTTAACCAGGGTGCTCTCTGGCTTACACGTGCCTCCGATAAGCCTGAAAGGCTTCCGATGCTAAAACAACTTAAGCTGTGATTGTTGTGTACTACAAGTCGAGTTGCCGCTCTGTTGGATGTGACAATTGCAGTTGCAAAATGGCATAACTGCAAGACTGTCAGCGCAAATGTAACATGTTGTAGCAAAGAAGTCTTTAAACAGTTTGAGAACAACTTGATGAACGTAAGTATTTATAAACTGACTAGCTGAGAGCCCCGGCGTTGCCCGGGATGTTTGTGGTGTGGGTGTGGCATTTGGGTGAGGAGTGGTCAACGCGGCCCATGTGCGGTGGTAGTGCTGCTGTGGCTGTACTGATGGTGATTGTATCGGTGTGCTGATTTTGGAGGGTTTGGTGCTGATGTGGGGGTGCGGATGTGGGGGTGCGGATGTGGGTGTGCCGATGGGGGAGGTGCAAAGGTGCCGATGTGTGGGTGCTGATGGTGTTGATGGGGGCTGGGAATGGCGGGGAGCCGAGAATGCCAGTGTGCTGGGGGGGCATGGGATAGCGGTGTGCTGATGTGGTTTTGCTG
>NW_027456694.1:269141-271641 GCF_040206685.1 Ascaphus truei | reverse complement strand
CGGTGGGAAGGGGGGGAGAGGCGGTGGGAAGGGGGGGGGGAAGGCGGTGGGGAAGGGGGGGGGAGGCGGTGGAAGGGGGGGGAGGCGGTGGGAAGGGGGGGGGACGGTGGTGGAAGGGGGGGGAGGCGGTGGAAGGGGGGGGATGGCGGTGGAAGGGGGGGGAGGCGGTGGAAAGGGGGGGAGGCGGTGGGAAGGGGGGGGAGGCGGTGGGAAGGGGGGGGAGGCGGTGGGAAGGGGGAGAGGCGGTGGAAGGGGGGGAGAGCGGTGGGAAGGGGGGGGGAGGCGGTGAGAAGGGGGGGGGAGGCGGTGGGAAGGGGGGGGAGGCGGTGGGAAGGGGGGGAGGCGGTGGGAAGGGGGGGGAGGGCGTGTGGAAGGGGGGGGGAGGCGGTGGGAAGGGGGGGGAGGCGGTGGGAAGGGGGGGGAGCGCGGTGGAAGGGGGGAGGGGGCAGTGGACAGGAGGGGGGGGGGCAGTGGACAGGAGGGGGTGCAGTGGACAGAGGGGGGGCAGTGGACAGAGTGGCTGAGCAGAGGGGGGGCAGTCGGACAGGAGGGGGGTGGCAGTGGACAGGAGGGGGTGGGCAGTGGACAGGAGGGGGGGGCAGTGGACAGGAGGGGGGGGGCAGTGGACAGGAGGGGGGGGGCAGTGGACAGGAGGGAGGGACGAGGGGGGGCAGTGGACAGGAGGGGGGGGCAGTGGACAGGAGGGGGGGGCAGTGGACAGAGGGGGGGGGCAGTGGCAGGAGGGGGGGGGCAGTGGACAGGAGGGGGGGGCAGTGGACAGGAGGGGGGGCAGTGAACAGGAGGAGGGGGCAGTGGACAGGAGGGGGGGCAGTGGACAGGAGGGGGGGGGCAGTGACAGGAGGGGGGGCAGTGGACAGGAGGGGGGGGGGCAGTGGACAGGAGGGGGGGGGGCAGTGGACAGGAGGCGGGGCAGTGGACAGGAGAGGGGGGGGCAGTGGACAGGAGAGGGGGGCAGTGGACAGGAGAGGGGGGGCAGTGGACAGGAGGGGGGGCAGTGGACAGGAGGGGGGGGGGCAGTGGACAGGAGGGGGGGGGCAGTGTCGCACTCAGTCACACACACACACCACACACACACACACACACACACACACACGCACGCGCGTCTCAGTCCCGTGATGTGCCCTTTCTCAGTTCCGTGCGGCGCCGCAGGTGGGGGGGAGGTGGGGGAGCAACACACGCGACACCTACCTGTACTTCCGGCCGCCGCCATCTTCTCACTCGGCGCCGCGAGGGAGGAAGGGGGTCCGCCATCTTAGGCGCCGCGTGGCAGCCTGTTTCCCTCGCGAGGGAGGTGAGTGGAGAGGGAGGTGAGTGAGCGGAGGGAGGAGTGGTGTGTAGCGGGAGGGAGGTGAGTGGAGCGGGAGGGAATGGAGCGGGAGGGAATGGAGCGGGAGGGAATGGAGCGCGAGGGAATGGAGCGCGAGGGAATGGAGCGCGAGGGAGGAAGGGGGTCCGCCATCTTAGGCGCCGCGTGGCAGCCTGCCTGTTCCCCCGTCGGGGAGGGAATGGAGCGGGAGGGAGTGGTGTGTAGCGGGAGGGAGTGGTGTTGTAGCGGGAGGGAGTGGTGTGTAGCGGAGGGAGTGGTGTGTAGCGGGAGGGAGGTGAGTGGAGCGGGAGGGAGTGTAGCGGGAGGGAGGTGAGTGCGGGAGTGGGGAGCGAGGTGAGTGCGGGAGTGGTGTGTAGCGGGAGGGAGGTGAGTGTAGCGGGAGGGAGTGATGTGTAGCGGGAGGGAGTGGTGTGTAGAGGGAGTGGAGCAGGAGGGAGGTGAGTGCGGGAGTGGAGCGGGAGGGAGGTGAGCACCGGGGAGGGGGGGAGGTGAGTGTGATGGGAGAGGACAGAGATGTGTGTGTTTTTTTTTTTTTTTTGGACCTTTGGCCCGTCACTCCGCCTCAGGCCAATGAGAGGTGTGGGGGCGGGCCAAGGGGGTGGTGTGAGTGTGTGAGCCCAATGAGAGATGTGCGGGGACGGGCGGGCCAAGGACCAATGAGATTGCCGCTAGGGACGCAGACATACAGTGCTTTCAGAATATATAGTAGATACGCTGCAAGAGCTTAAAAGCAGCCGATGTTTTGGACCAAGCCACGGTCCAAATGGCCGCGGGCACTTCGCCGCGACTCACTCCGCCACAGGAAGTTGCCACAGGAAGGTAAGTAAACCCCCTATACTAAAACCCCCAACCTAAATTTTTACCCTAAAAAAACCCTACCCTAAAACCCCTAACCTAAGCCCTTTTCCCTAAACCCAATACCTTAAGCCCTTAACATAAAACTCCCGACCCGCTAAAACCCCTTAAATTAACCCTCTACCCCAACCAGTAATGAAACTTACCTTAGAAGCGGCCGGCGGTGGGGATTCGGCGGCAATCGTCTGCGGCGGAGGGTTCACCTGCGGCACAACGGCGGTGGCCATGTGTCCCATTCCACTCATCAATTATTGTTATATGTGTGCTAGACATGTACAGAAATCATTGATTGAAAAA
>NW_027456694.1:185900-268941 GCF_040206685.1 Ascaphus truei | reverse complement strand
CCACCCGTCTTTGCCTTAGAATGAGTGTATGATGCTTTGCTGTATCTCCTCTGTCCGATGGGCATCAGTTTGCAATTTCAAGAGAGTCAAAAGTAGAAGTTAGGGAGAAGTTACACGAGCCACATTATTATAACAGAAGGTAGAAAACCATGTGCTTAATCCATCGAAAACCTCCTCCACATACGAGATGGCGTTTAACGTTCCTAGTTAACAACCTGCGTCAAAGCCAAGAAACCAAAGTAATAGGTTTCTGTGAATGAAATACAATTGTTCCCCACATTAATACTGTGCTTAGAACACACAGACATTAAGAGAAACACATTAGATGCATTAAACGGGGAAAAAGGAAAGCATTAAAAATGAATCCAAACATCTCCTCTTGTGCGAGTCCTGACACAAACCAGAATTGAAATGATAAATCTTTTAATGGGAATACGAACGTAGATCATAAACTCGTTCCTAAGGAGAAATCCCTTAAATAATCTCATCTGTGAATTTCTTATCAGTTATCAATTAGGATATTTCCTTGAAAAGGAGCTGGGAAGATTCATTTTTGGTGGTTGGCCTCATTGCTTAGAGTGAAACACAGACCACTTCAATGTTGGACATCATATCATTAACAGGTTATTAAGAATTTATTTTAGTGTTAGGACCCTTGAGATGTGGTCTGCCTTGGAGGGGCTTAAGGGCTTACAACACTATGGCCAAAGGGTTAAACTGAAATACCATTTTATTCAAAAGATATCTTTATATATATATACACACACTGTACCGTGTATCTGTGTTAATGGATGTAGCACTGAGCTCTGTCTGTGTTTCATGTTCTGTCTCTGGTTTTAAACACTTCAATATTGGTAATGGTTTGGAGGACCACCATACATACTTAGATCTGCTTATCAATAGATATAAAGGTAAGGAAACATACAGTTTGCAGCAAGACTTACAGTCTCCGCCGTTACGGCAGAAAAAGCAAAAATCTTCCGCTTCCGAGACAGGGTTATGCCACGGTCGAGCCCCAGGGGGTTGTCCATGCTTCTGGTTGAGACCCACCACAGCATTAATTCTCCAGCACCAGGGCCACTGTGGTCACATTGAAGATGGTCTGCTGTACTACATCTGCATTTCAAGTATACTGGACAAAGATCTAAGAAAACGTAGTGGTACCAATGCTGTAGACTGCAGTGAGAACTGAATGTCAAAGACTGTAGAGTCTACCAGTGATCCATGTCCAGGAACCTTGGCTTGCATGTCAACTCCTGAGCCTAAGATTCTCTGTTGATTCTAGTGTGTAGCCACACGTTATTGAGGGTTTCCTGCACTCGTGGCTTTAGGGTGGTAACATGAAACCTACATCGCAAGACACCTTTACCAAAGCTAATGGGGAATGACATAGACTTTATGTAAGAGCTGCTAAATAATGGAGTCTCCGTTGCCAGGAATCCTGGAAATACGGCTCATATTCACAGTAATAATTCACCCTGCATGTGTATAACTATTAAATGTGTAACACCTCCTGCCAGTAGGAGAATATAGGTGCAAGGAAATTCCATCTTAATTGTGTCTGGGCCAGACTATAAAGAAAGCGAAACTGCATTACCTCTATTGTTACCATTTTCTCTGTTATATTTACAACGGTAACAGTGCTTTTGGGATTGTTACAAATGTGGCCATTGTTGTTGGTTTCCTGTAAAAACTTTGCAGTTTAGACCTTCAGTCGAGAATTGATGGGCCAAAGAAGTCATACTGGACAGAAGCTTAACCCCTATGATGCCAGGGGTCCTGAAACACACTGTGTGAATACGCTCATTAAGGCCCAGCTTTCTTGGGACTGGACAATTGACCTAGGCCTCGGGTTGCTGATCTGGAGCGAGGAGGTGGTGGGTTGTTAAGCTGTTGGGTGCTGCTGGTGGCTTTACTGTTGAGTGGAGAGTTCCGTTGGATGCCAATGACAGTCATAAGGTGGTACCCCTACAACTTCAATACCATCCCTGATGCTGGCAGTTAGACTGCTTCTAAGACACTGGATTGGATCACATGCAGATGTTAGCAAGACTTAGGGGCTCATTCTGTAATGTGTGATAGCGCAGGTGACGTGCTATTGCATTAAAAGTCCCATTGACTTTAATGAAGCTTTTCGTACGATAGCAAGTCACCTGCGCTATTACAGCTGACAGAATAAGGACCTCGCTGCCTCGGGAGCTGCGGGTGAAAAAGCTTAAAGCTGCGCCTCCGCAGGTAGTGCTGCGCGATTGCACTGCTCGGGGGGGCCATGCTTCACCCCACAGCGATAGTCCCTCTGGCATCGGGGGGGAGTTGCATTCCCACTGCTTGCTGTGGCGCCGAAAAACAGTAGTTCATTGGCCATCGAGAATTGACTTCTTTAAGAGAATAAACCGTCTTATTGCAAAAGAAATTAGGTAAAGACGGTAACCTCTCCCAAGCATTTTCTTTCTTGCAACAACCTAACGAATACATATTTTGCTTGTTAGCAACAACCTGGAAAATGCTGACACTTGATCTGGTAAACATACCACTGCCCATCGTTCAGTTTAACTCCTCCACTCCCAGAGGCGTCCGCTCTGTTGGGTCGAGTCATCTCGCATACATTAAGGTAATGCCCGTTAGACCGACTTTTCGAAATAGCCTAATTGCGAAGGAGAAAGTTATTAATGCTAACCAAGTTAAACGTCAGTAATTAGAGGAGGAAGGGATGACTGTGACGGGTAATAGGAGTCGTTTAGAAACGCGAGCCCGCCGGGATTATTAGCACGCCGCGAGGTCTTTCGCAGCCTGTCTAAATGAAATCCCTAGTCGTCTGCAGAGAAAATATTGTTTTAGTTGTATGAAGTTTCTTTGTACCAATTGCAAACATAGACCTCCCACTTTGTACCCAAATGGAGATGGCTTGTGTTTTGGTTTTAACGAGCAGGAGACCACAAATCAGGCCAGGTTTGCTAAGCAGTGTTCTTCCCGTTGACTAGCCCAGTAATTCTCAACTCCAGTCGTCAAGTACCACCCAACAGGTCAGGTTTTCTGAATATCTCTGCTTCAGCACAGGCGGCTCCACCAGTCCCCAGCTTCAGCACAGGTGGCCCAATCAAAGGCTCCGTCTCCGACTGAGCCGCCTGTGCCGAATCTGGGATGTCCTGAAAACCTGACCAGTTGGGAGGGCTCGAGGACTGGAGTTGTACCGTGTCTCACTAAATAGGAGATTCCTTTAAACACGGAGCCCTGTGTTTAATAACGGATAACGCAATGGGCCACATTAACCAAGCAGTCTTCTGCCACCAGACACAAATGTGTTTGAAGTCTTCTAACTGGTTCCGTGCAAAACGACCAGATTTTGCATTTCAAGAAACAAATCCCATCAAAGACAAAGGCATTTGCCTTCTCTGGTGGCGTCTTGCCTTGGCGCTTATCTTGTCTCGCAGCTGGAACGCTTGATAAAGAGCACCCTTTGTTGATCAGGAGACCAAAATGCTGCTCTGTGTACAATATCTCCCCCACGGTCAAGTGCCAGGTTTCAACCCAGAGGTGGAGAACTCCAATGCTCAAGGGATACCAACAGGTCAGGTTTTAAGGTAGGGGTGGGAAACTCCTGTGTTCCAGGGCCACCAACAGGTCAGGTATTCAGGCTATCCCAGCTTCAGTAAAGGTAAAGGAAAGGTTCCTTAGAAACAGTGCTTCAGCAAAATGGGGTACAATGGCAATGATTGCTCAATAATGTAGATGAACAGGTTAGGACAAGGTTAATTGAGTAATACAGAGTATTGGACCCAGTGCATCATAAAGCAGGGAGTGATATAAAAGATTAATCTGTCTTTGGTGAGGACACATTTATAATGCTAGAAAAGCACCTCTCCAGACTAGAAAAAATCTCTCTTACCTGCGGCACTGTTACTGGTCAGCAACTCCCCTGAATCCATGAGTGGGGAGAATCAAACTCTTTTAGAAACCTTGATCCATTTTGTGCGTGCATCACGCTGAGTAGGTAAGTATATAGAAGATTATCCAAAGATAGCAGCGGAGCACAGCTGAAGGACGGGGTCAACACCAGCAATGAAAGGGTTAAAATTCTTCTTTATTGTAACATGGTGCAGTGGGGGAGGCAGCAACAACTCTTGTTGTTGCTGCCTCCACCACTGCACCATGTTACAATAAAGAAGAATTTTAACCCTTTCATTGCTGGTGTTGACCCCGTCCTTCAGCTGTGCTCCGCTGCTATCTTTGGATAATCTTCTATATCCCAGCTTCAGCACAGGTGGTGCAGTTTTTGGCTGAGCCACTGCTTGAGCCACCTAGTGGTATCCTGAAAGCCTGACCTGTTGGTGGCCCTTGAGGACAGGAGTTTCCGACCTTGGTTTTAACCCCTTCGCTGCCGAGGGGCACGCCCGACCACGGGGGGTGGGAGTTAACTGACGGGGTGCTACACTGCAGAGGATTTGGCTAGAATCCCTTTCATAGCCATAAATAAAACTCACATTACAAGGCGCACCTACTCAAACCCCAAGAAAAGATTTATCCGTGAAAAGATCCCAATAAAAATCAATCTTTTTGAAGTTTGAATAGCTTTGCTTTTTAATGCGAGTTTGACTTACTGTTGATTTCATGGCATTTGAAAAAAAAACATTTAAGGACCATATCTGCTAAGCAGCCTTCTGCCAGGGCTAAGTAAATGGGCTGAAGGGTGTCTCCCACTGCTTAATAAACATGGGCCAAGACTTTTTATGGCTGTAGACGCTTAACAATGTTAGGGTGTTAAATTAGGTTCCAGGAGGACAAGAGGAGAGGAGCCTCGGGGAGAGGAGATAAGTAATGTTTATAAAGAAACTAGCTGAGAGCCCCGGCGTTGCCCGGGATGTTTGTGGTGTGGGTGTGGCATTTGGGTGGGGAGTGGTCCACGCGGCCCATGTGCGGTGGTAGTTCTGCTGTGGCTGTACTGATGGTGATTGTATTGGTGTGCTGATTTGGGAGGGTTTGGTGCTGATGTGGGGGTGCGGATGTGGGTGTGCCGATGGGGGAGGTGCAAAGGTGGCGATGTGTGGGTGCTGATGGTGTTGATGGGGGCTGGGAATGGTGGGGAGCCGAGAATGCCAGTGTGCTGGGGGGGCATGGGATACCGGTGTGCTGATGTGGTGGTGCTGGGGTGTGTATACATGTTTGTGTGTATACATTGTATGTGTGTGTATACATGTGTGTGTGTGTATGTGTACGTGTGTGTGTATGTGTATACACGTGTGTGTGTATACACGTATGTGTGTGTATACACGTGTGTGTATACACGTGTGTGTGTATACACGTGTGTGTGTATACACGTGTGTGTGTATACACGTGTGTGTGTGTGTACACGTGTGTGTGTATACACATGTGTGTGTGTATACATACGTGTGTGTGTATACACATTTGTGTATACACGTGTATACATGTTTGTGTGTGTGTATACATGTTTGTGTGTATACATTGTATGTGTGTGTGTGTGTATAAGTGTGTGTGTGTGTGTGTGTGTGTACATTTGTGTGTGTGTACACATGTTTGTGTGTGTATACACATGTGTGTGTGTGTGTATACATGTGTATGTGTGTATACATGTGTGTGTGTATACATGTGTGTGTGTATACACATGTGTGTGTGTGTATACACATGTGTGTATGTGTATACATGTGTGTGTACACATGTGTGTGTGTACACATGTGTGTGTGTACACATGTGTGTGTGTGTGTATACACATGTGTGTGTGTGTATACATGTGTATGTGTGTATACATGTGTGTGTGTATACATGTGTGTGTGTATACACATGTGTGTGTGTATACACATGTGTGTGTGTATACATGTGTGTGTACACATGTGTGTGTGTACACATGTGTGTGTGTACACATGTGTGTGTGTGTGTATACACATGTGTGTGTGTGTATACACATGTGTGTGTGTGTATACACATGTGTGTGTGTGTGTGTATACACGTGTGTGTGTGTATACACGTGTGTGTGTGTGTATACACGTGTGTGTGTGTGTATACACGTGTGTGTGTGTATACATGTGTGTGTGTGTATACATGTGTGTGTATACATGTGTGTGTGTGTGTGTATACATTATGTGTATGTATACCTGTGTGTATACGTGTGTGAGTGTATACGTGTGTGTGTATGTGTACATGTGTGTGTGTGTGTATGTCTCCATGTGTGTGTGTGTATGTCTCCATGTGTGTGTGTGTATGTCTCCATGTGTGTGTGTACGTGTACATGTGTGTGAGTATATGTGTACATGTGTGTGTGTGTACGTGTCTACGTGTACATGTGTGTGTGTGTGTGTGTGTGTACGTGTACATGTGTGTGTGTGTGTGTGTGTGTGTACGTGTCTACGTGTACATGTGTGTGTGTGTCTACGTGTACGTGTGTGTGTCTACGTGCGTGTGTGTACGTGTGTACGTGTGTACGTGTGTGTCTACGTGTGTGTCTACGTGTGTGTGTGTCTACGTGTGTGTGTTTGTGTATACGTGTGTGTGTTTGTGTCTACGTGTGTGTGTTTGTGTATACGTGTGTGTGTGTATACGTGTGTGTGTGTCTACGTCTGTGTGTGTGTGTGTGTCTACGTGTGTGTGTGTGTGTGTCCCTGTGTGTGTTTGTGTCCCTGTGTGTCCTTTGGCCCGTGACTCCGCCTCAGGAAGGGGGGGGGTGGGGGGAGGTGGTGGGGAAGGAGGGGGGGAAGGGGAGGTGGTGGGGAGGTGGTGGGAAGGGGGGGGTGGGGGGGAGGTGGTGGGAAGGGGGGGTGGGGGGGAGGTGGTGGGAAGCGGGGGAGGTGGGGGGGAGGTGGTGGGAAGCGGGGGGAGGTGGTGGGGAGTTGGGAAGGGGGGTGGGGGAGGTGGGAAGGGGGGTGGAGGTGGTGAGGAGGTGGTGGGAGGTTGTATGGGGGGAGTGAAGGGAAGGTGAAGGGGGGGTGAAGGTGGGGGTGGAGGGGAGGTGAAGGTGGGGGTGGAGGGAGGTGAAGGGGGGGGGGTGGAGGGGAGGGTGGAGGGGGGGTGGAGGGGAGGTGAAGGGGGTGGAGGGGAGGTGAAGGGGGGTGGAGGGAGGTGAAGGGGGGGGGTGGAGGGAGGTGGAAGGAAGGAAGTGGAGTGAGGGGAGGGAAGGGAAGAGGAGTGAGGGGAGGGGAGGGGTGGGTGAGGGGAGGTGAGGTGAAGGGGGGTGAGGGGAGGTGAAGGGGGGTGAGGGGAGGTGAAGGGGAGGTGAAGGGCGCTCCCTCACCCGTCCGGCAGCTCCCTCACCGTCCGGCCGCTCCCACGTGGTCTGAGGCGGGAGGCAGCTTGTTGTGGCCGCTCCCCCGCTGTGTCCCGGGCGCTCGCTCCCCCGCTGACTGTAGCGGCGCCAGGGGGTGGAGGGGAGGTGAAGGGGGGTGAAGGGGAGGTGAAGGCCGCTCACTCACCCGTCCGGAAGGTCCCACGTGGTCTGAGGCGGGAGGCAGCTTGTTGTGGCCGCTCCCCCGCTGTGTCCCGGGCGCTCGCTCGCTCCGCTGACTGTAGCGGCGCCGGGGGGGGTGGAGGGGAGGTGATTTGAAGGGGGGTGAGGGGTGGGTGAAAGCCGCTCACTCACCCGTCCGGCAGCTCCCTCACCCGTCCGGCCGCTCCCACGTGGAACTGAGGCGGGAGGCAGCTTGTTGTGGCCGCTCCCCCGCTGTGTCCCGGGCACTCGCTCCTCCGCTGACTGTAGCGGCGCCGGGGGGGGGTTGAAAGCGCGGGAGACACGGGGAGAGGAGGAGGCTGATTTCGGGGAGGAAGAGGCGGAGGCTCCGGCGGGTATGTGAGGCCCCCCCCCCCGGGTTATACATGCTGCTAATGTACACACACCCCCTACTGTGTGTGTGTGTCCGTGTGTCCGTGTGTCCGTGTGTGTGTGTGTGTGTGTGTGTGTGTGTGTGTGTGTGTGTCCGTGTGTGTGTGTGTGTCCCTGTGTGTGTGTGTGTGTGTGTGTCCCTGTGTGTCCTTTGGGCCGTCACTCCGCCTCAGGCCAATGAGAGGTGTGCGGGGGCGGCCCAAGGGACCAATGAGATTTCCCCTAGGGACACCGGACATCCAGCAGGCAGGCAAACATACAGTGCTTTCACTAATATAGTATAAGATAGCACAGACCAGCCCCCCCCCCCCCCCCCCAGCTTATTATGTTGTAGACAGGGACAGTACCCTGTTGAGTCAGGGTCCCCAGGAGAAGGAACCGAGCCTGAATAATTAAGGAAAAGAATACGGCATGACACAGAGGGGTCTCAGGAAAGAGGGCTCCCCGGTGTGAGCGGATCAGCTCTAACCGCGGATCTGCACTAATATTCCTCATCAGTCTGTATGGAAGTGGCAGTCCCCATACAGTCCCAAGTTACTGGGTCACGTAGGAAAGACCCTCCAGGATTCCTGTAAGGGGCCTAGAATAAGCAGAATAATAATGATGATCTCGATATTTTTACCAAATTTGCTTTATTTTGTACACTAAACTTTTGTGTGGCTCTGTATCAAAAGCCTTTGCCAAAAAAGAAGTCTACATCAACTGCATTACCCGGTAAGGTTAGTTTGGCATGATCTATCCTTCATAAATCCATGCTGACTATTACTAATAATTTTGTTTTCTATTAGGTATTCCTGAATATTATTCCATACTAAACCTTCAAGTAGCTTCCCCACTGTTGATGTCAGGCTTACAGGTCTGTAATTCCCCGGTTGTGATCTAGCTCCCTTTTTAAATATAGGCACCACGTCTGCTTTACGCCAATCTTATGGTACTGAGCCTGTGGAAATGGAGTCCTTGAATATTAAATGGAATGGTTTGGCTATTACTGAACTTAACTCCTTGAGAACTCTTGGATGTATGCCATCGGGGCCAGGTGCCTTATTTACTTGAAAGCAGCAGTCTAAGCTGCCGTTTTTTCCTGTGATCGATCAGTGAGGATTCGGCTTGGGGGTTCACTAAATCCTGTCAGTGCAGCAGAAGAGGACCGAAGATGCAAAGTTCTGTGGGGAAGTTCATGCGACCAGGCAGTCACTAGATACAATTGGGGCACTGCTAGAGAGGGCAGGGCTGAAAAAGGGGTGTGCAAGAGCCTGTTTCAGAAGAGGAAAGGGGACGTGACTTTGTAAATGGTTGCTATAGAAACAAAAAATGCTTGTTACATTTTAATACATTAAAAATGTAATTCTGAGGGTTTTTTTTTTAAAATGCTACAAATATTTTCTCATACTACAGAACTGATTTATAAAAAAAAACACACATGTAGGATATTGCTTGGTCTGCAGCTTTAATTTTATCAAGCCGTCTGTGAACTTCTTCCACAGTTAACCAATTGTTCGTTAATATAGAGGTTGTGGCTTCCTCCTTCGGCACTACTATTGCACTGTATTCTTCCCTGGTAAATGCAGAGGCAAAGAATTATGTTTTAATACCTCTGCTTTTTCCCTATCTCTAATAATTTGCCTGCCCATCTCACACTGAAAGGGTCCTATATATTATTTTCTATTTTTTGTTGTTATTAAGGTACATATATAATTTTTTTGTTGCAGTAACATATATGGATTAAAGGGGTTAAAACAGGAGCCAGGCGACATCGTCACACGTTTCCCATATGTAAACTGTATTGTATTGTATGTCTTTATTTATATAACGCCAAAAGTGTACTCAGCGCTTAACCTGAGTTTAGATTATAGAAAGCACCGCAGCGACAAATTTAGCAGCTGTCGAACAACCGATATTAAATATTACATCAACAATGTATTTCTTAAGTAAATAGTGCCCCTTCCCGCGTATAAACGGGAATGTGTGGGGAGACTTAACATCTGCATTTACAGAGACACAATTAAAATATGCCCACAGTGAGCTCCTCTGCAGCCTAAACTCTCGCAAACAAATGTGCTATACATAGCGGCGGGGATAATGAAATGAATGTTGACAGTGGGATAAATACTTGCACTGTGCACTAGGTGTGTTGACTTACTCGGCACCCATGCCAAACATTTTGGCGTCTCCTGGCAGCGATTCAAACACTTTGCGAGACAGTTTGGGCCTTTAAATATATTAAAACTGCAAACCTCCCAATTCATTTTGGCTATTAGTCGTTTTGCAGACGGTCTGCTGCAAACAGCACTTATTCCCTCACCTGCTGTCTCTGCAAGTCTCCCATCGAACCTCTTAGATTGTAAGCTCTTGGAGGCAGGGATTTCCTTTCCTATTGTCTGATTTTGCTGCACTTATTTTATTATTATAATTCCCTGTGCTGTATTCGTTGTGAAGCGCTGAGTACACTTTTGGCGCTATGTAAATAAAGACATACAATACAGTATACTCTGATAGAGCAGAAGACGCGACACTCACAGGGACCTGATGAAATAATAGCCCCGCTGGCTGATACTATACATCTCATACACTGACCATGGCCCCTTGAGATGCACTTACCAGCACAACCTCCTACTGCCTGTATGTTCTCCCCACTTACCACTTAGATTGTAAGCTCTTCGGGACAGGGACTCCTTGTCCTATTGTTTCATGTCTGAAGCGCTTGTTCCCGTTATGTGTTAAATTATTATGTCACGTGTATTGTACAGCGCTACTGTATGTACCTGGATGGCGCTATATAATAAAGATATACATACAGTACATACGTTATTACATCAAGTCTAAGTGAGTGCCACTTCTCATCCTGTATCCTGCTGCAATTCTACAACTTGCTGAGCACCCGTGTGGCCTGTCGGCTTCAGAATTGGGAGTGACCTTTTTAGAAAACTATGTATACAGTAGAACAATACAGGAGAAAAATCAACACTCGCGTGGACTCGATGAAATAAGGAAAAAATATATATATATATATATATTTTATTTCATTAGCCCATCAAGTCCCTGTGAGTGTTACTTCCCATCTTGTATTGTGCTGCCATTCTACAATCTACTGAGTACTGTGGCCTGTCGACTTCAGAATGCTCAGTGACCTACATTATTTCTATAACTCAGAACATAGTATATTCAACAGCAAGGCAGAGCAGTTCCATATAGAACTTGTCAACTAACATGCTGACCAATAGGAACAAGTGTAATGCTACTGTATATAAAGATAGGATGCTTGATACACCGATATTCCCCCGATGAAGTGGGCGCGATCCACGAAACGTGTAGGGCATTGTGGGACATTTGATCCTTGAACGCATTTCGTTCGCGGGAGATTCTCTTCCCGGTACTCACACTGAACTGCAACACGTCTGCAGAGTTGGACACTGACACTTGAATCCGAGCGAAGGGCTCCTGAGGTCAGCAGACCGGTCAGCGAGAGGCACAGGGGGTACAGCGACCTTCTATATCAGCCACCAATTTCCTGAAACCAGGGTCACGAATGATATATGAATAGTTCCAGTAAGCTTAACTCATGCCTTCCCTCTTCCAAAGCACAACAAGTCCCTTTGTCTTTCTTAGTTTTATTGAGGGAAAATCACAGGAAGAAAGGTACTTGCAGATGTAGTGTAGGTAGAGAGGCTTCTCTGTCTGAAGTGCAGTGTATCAAGGATGAGGCAGTGTAAAACAGAAAGGCCTTGCAGGGGTAAATAGCAGGCAGGTACTCACTCAGAGTCCAGGGTGAAAAGGAAGTGAGGAGCAAGGGTCACACTAGAAGGGAAGTAAGACTATACTAACTGTCAGCAAGGACAGGGGGGTAGGAATAGCCCACTCTCAGCTAGGAGAATATGAGATGCAACACAGGCTATGGAAACAACATGTAGCAATAATGTTGCTTTTCACATGCAGCTAGCTGCTGGGACAGGGAAAATAACAGGCAGCTGAACTAGGGAGACATGAATCCTATGAGCTGCAAAGGGAGACAGAGAACACGGAATCTGGCTCCAGGACAACCAACGTTCACGTGCTGAGGTATTGTGAAACCTCCCCTCACTGTGTGAAGTGCTGTGGTCTGGACGCATCTGGCGGAGTCCACACTAGAGAGATACAGGCATCGGAGCGCCTTGATTGCGGTGATATGACCAAAAGTACTGTCTTCTTGTATTGTATTGTATGTCTTTATTTATATAGCGCCATTAATGTACATAGCGCTTCACAGTAGTAATACACGTGGTAATCAAATAAATAACAGATCATGGGAATAAGTAACATTAAGGAAGAGGAGTCCCTGCCCCGAGGAGCTTACAGTCTAATTGGTAGGTAGGGAGAACGTACAGAGACAGTAGGAGGGAGTTCTGGTAAGTGCGTCTGCAGGGGGCCAAGCTTTATGTATCATGTGTTCAGAATATCCACAGTGCTATTCATACGCTTCTTTAAGCAAGTGTGTCTTAAGGTGGGTCTTAAAGGTGGATAGCGAGGGTGCTAGTCGGGTACTTGTAAGTACGGGTCTTCTTGTAAGGGCGTTACTAACTAAGGAAAATACACATTTTTCAAAGGATACAATGTGTTTTTTGGAGGTTTTTTTTTTTTTTAGGGTGATTTCATTTTTCTAAGGCAGCCAAATAAACATGTTTATTTTTTATTGGTCCACTACCAATGACCTAAATTAAATTAAATCGTCTGTAGGTCATTGATACCGTCGGTAAAAACAATTTAAGGTAAGTACTAGAGATTAGAGAAGTTGACAATATTAATTTCGCCTACTGCATGTTTCACTGAAACTTTCGAAGTTAACCTAAGTTTGGGTGTAATTGACAGTTTAAGCAAAATTCGCCATTTTTAATCGAATTTTGCTAGTGAAGAGTCAACACTGAAATATGGGTTTTGAGAGAGAGAGAAGAGAGACAATTTCTCTCTCTCCTACATCCCCGCCTCTCACTCTCTCTCTCTCCCCCTCTCTCTTTCTCTCTCCCGCCTCTCCTTCTCTCCCTCCCCTCTCTTTCTCCCTCTCTCTATCCCCCTCTCTTTTCCTACCTCCCTCTCTCCCTTCCCAACTCTCTCTTTCTCCCTCTCTCTTTCTCCCTCTCTCTTTCCCCCTCTCTCTTTCCCCCTCTCTCTTTCTCCCTCTCTCTATCCCCCTCTCTTTCTCCCTCTCTATACCCCTCTCTCTTTCTCCCCCCCCCTCTCTCTCTCTCACCTTCTCTCCCCTCCTTTCTCCATTCCCCCGTCTCTCACTCCCCTCTTTCCCCTCTTTCTCTCTCTCTTTCTCCCTTCCCACCTCTCTCTCTCTCTCTCTCTCTCTCACCTTCTCTCCCCTTCTATCTCTCTCCCCTCCTTTCTCCATCTCCCGTCTCTCTCTCACTCCCCTCTCTCCCCTCTTTCTCTCTCCCTCCCCCTCTCCCTTTTACCCTCTCTCCCTCTTCTCTCTCCCTTCCCTTTCTCTCTCCCCTCCTTTCTCTATTCCCCCTTCCCTCCCCCACACTCTCCCCGCCTCCCTCTCATTAAAGGCAATTGGAGTTTCCGTGCAATAGGGCTTCGAACGGCACGATCACAGCAGTTTAATGAATAACCCCTCAGAGGCCCTGTCAACCTATTAATAAAGTGACTGCCATGGTGGATTATACCCACTGATACCGGCCCTCCAGCTTTGATTGCAACAACAAGTTTCTTGTAGCTGCAAAAACGCAGACGCTGGGGTATAGCCCAGTGGTCATAAATCCTCACCCTAAATCACCAGTTGATTGTGTAACTGATTTCAAGCTTCATAAATTTAATTAGAATCTGAGTGTTGATGCAAAGCCTCTTATTAAAAAACACTTTCTTGGCAAATGGACAGGCTTAATGAGAGCAAGTTAAATTTATAACAAAATACATTGTTGGTTCTGTGATGGTAATAGAAAAGTCAAGTTTCTTGTTCCCACTTTCTTACAGAAAAGAATTTTAATAGCCTGGAAACTAATCACTTCAGCTCCACATCCGGACTGGCTCACTCGCCCTCGGTGCCACCCGCACCTAAAACACTTGTACAGTAGTTATTCTAGGATCTACATAGAGATGGGTGGATCCACCCACAACTGATTTTCTCGCATTTTCTCGAAAAAATGGTCAGCATATTAAAGGTTAAGCCCAGCCACTGGATGGATCCACCTGGATGGATCTGCAGGCTTTCCCGGCAGATCCCTCTTATTAGAGCTCACCTGGCCCAAATCCCATTGTTTTACTATGTATCACTGTATGTGTAATCCTTTATTCAATGTGTTCCTGTGTACTGGAACTGTAAAAATGAATTCTGTTGTGTTTGTAATACACTTACCCAACCTGCTCACCATGGGATCTGGGGTCTCGCTAGAAGGGGGAGGTGCCGTGCTGGGGACAAAGGGAGAGAGGGGATGAGTGGCCCTCCTGTTAGGGAGATTTTGGTCCAAAGAGCCTTTGTCTACCCCACACACTGAGGCGCCTATCCGGGTATCCGGATGGCTAGGGGAACCATTGCTGGATATGAGCGCCGTAGGCGCAGTCTTGATTGGCCGGCTTGTAATGCTCACTCTCTTGTAAGCCCACCACTGGGGACCGTCCTGCTACATGGTCCTATCCCGGATCTGTGGAGTGCAGCATCTGTGCTGTGATTGGTCGCGACCCCATCTTCAATGCTTTCCTATAGGGATGGGAAATTTGTCAGACACACCCCAAAACAAGGCTCTGCGCTGATCCGTGCAGGAGATTCATAAATGTGCTTCTCAAACTTGCATCCCTGAGACCTGAAGTCCCTATGGACGTGAAGTACTCCTGGGTAAGCCTATGGAAGCAGCGTCCAGCATCTGGTTACATAGGATTCCCCCCGTATTTACCTGTTTTGGTGAGTGTAAGCTCGTTTTGTGTATTATTCTGTTTGCTGACAGAAAAAAATATTCTTTATTTGACTTCTGTGTCCTGTCTGGTGCCTTTTTACCCTGGTGATTTGTCCTGGTCTCCCGTGACAGCTACCATGTCACGTTTCTTTTGTATCCGGTCAATGACTTCTTTTGTGCTGGGACATCCACGGACGATGGATAAAGGCCCCCACACCAACTCAGTAGCCAGGAGGCTTCCAGCTATCGTGGGCTATGGACACGGAACTGCTGTGAAGGTACTCAAGGATTGGGAGTGGATTTTGTGGACAATTCAGGCTCACCTGGAGGCCTCACAAGGCCTGTGATTGCTCACGTTCTGTGAGTACTTTCCCTAATGCCATTGCCCTCTCTTTTATTTCTGTCCTGGGTGTTGGAATCCCGGTTGTATCCCCATACAATAAACCTAAGGCTGCGTCTATATTATTTCAGACTGAGCGGAACGGAGGGGAGGCGCGGTCACGCTGCGCGGTCACATCTATGGTCCTCTTCGAGGATGTCTATAGATGGCGCCAGCGCGCACGTCAGACGGAACTGGCAAAGGCGCGAAAATTGAAGAAGACAGAGCCAAGTGATTTTTTGCGCGATGGCATGATCACATGACCTGTCTTCTCCAATCAAAGTGAAGTTCCATTTTCAAAGTGACGCCATTTTTCTTTTTTGGATGCCGGTGGTAAGCACACACAACACAAACACACAACACACACAAAATTTAAAGTTAGTTACTTTCCAGACCGGGGGAGAATACCACAGTGCTTCAGATGCTTCATGTGAAAAAATGCCGGTGGATCGGGATGTGAGGTACAGTAGTGGAAGTGACGTCCGCGCCGGAATGTCATTGCCACGCCTATTGCCACGCCCCCAATTCGCGCCCGCTGCATACCCTGCAAAGCCAAAAAAAAGCTCAGGCTTCAGCAAGAGCATTGCAGCGTGTGCGCCTCCCCTCCGTTCCGCGCCGCCTGTCTGGCTATAGCCGTAGCCTAAAGCTTATTATACTCCCTGTTTATGGCTTGTGTAACCTGTGTCTCAGGTAGCCCTAAAGGGGATAGTATAGGGCTTTGCCAACCCTCAAGAGCTCTGGGCTCTCATATTATAATGGAATATATAAAACTCTGCATCTTTTTGCATGTGTATTGTGCATCTAGATCTTAATACATCTCTTCCTATTCGTTCTTCACTTTGCTTCTATAGGGACCAGGGTGCACATGAAATACTTTGCTTTGAGAAGGAATACCTTACAATTTTATTCAGAAAAGTGTGATTTCCCCGAAAACCCCCCTCACGACCTAACAAAAATATATAATTGGCAAAGCCATCTAGGATAGTTCTGCACATCTTTAAGCCACAGGTTGAGTTGGTATTGTAAGGAATAACAAAAAAGGAAAAACAAAACCACGTCTATTCAAATGCCAAGTCAGTGCATCAAATTCCAACACAGTGTCCCATTGTATATGTCACATTACCTCTCTGTGCACCGTGTCCTGTAATTCAACATGACTTAGCAGACTAACCTATCTGAAACACTGCAAGCCTTTTAACCCTGTGGAGGCTAATAACTGGAATCCAGTTTACGTGTCAAAAGAACTGGATTTATTGCCAGAAAAAAAAAAAAAATTTTGAAGCAGGGAATGAGGAGAGAAAAAACTGATCATAGAAATATAAAATGAATTGCTAACATGTATACGTATACCTCTCTTTCTCACTTGTGTTAATGGGGGGGTAATAACATTTGCTACATTTGTGCCATTTATTTTTGACATTTCGATCCCCACTTCAGACTTTTATCGATATATCATCATCATCATCCCTTGTTGGCCCACTGCTGGATGAAGTAAGTCAGTCTCCCTCCCTCTCTCTCTCTCCTCTCTGTGTCTCTCTCTGTCTCTCTGTCTCAATGTCTCCCTCTGTCTCTCCCCCTCCCTCTCCCTCCATATGTTGTTATAGCAAATGCACAGAAATATATATATATATATATATATATATATATATATATAATATAGCACTGTATGAGTTAAATCGATACCCCTTGGCTGAAGTCGACTTGGTGGTAGAACCTTTCTCGTTTTATGTTAGTGTCATGTGCACTCCATTTGTCCGTTGAGTTCCTTACCACTGATCCACAAAGGTCAATAACACTTCAGACCTGGCAGATCTAATTAAATCAAAGGGGAAGGGAAAACGCGTTGTCTGCAGACACAATATCATTGATTTAAAGTGGAGCAAACTTCATGCATTCGCACGTTGGGGTGCCACACGACACTGGCAGCTTCAAACTAATGTCATAGTACCCGTTTGTGACCCTCGGCTCATATCTCTGTCGCCCTTTCTGCTTTTTGCATACAGGTGCGCCGACGAGTATTCTAAAACGTGCCTTAAACTTGCCTTGGAAAGTCTTGGGCTATCACCAACAAGACCCAGGTACATGCTGGGTACATGCTGGGTACATGCCGGGTACATGCCGGGTACATGCTGCAACATTTTTGTGACATTTCTGCAGAGACTAATGGCCCATTGGATTAACACAGCAGGGGTCCCTGGCAATCCCATTCAGTTTGAATGGGACTGCCAGGGACCCCCACTGTTAATCCGATGGGCCATTAGTCTGTCTGCAGAAATGTCACTGAAATGTTGCAGCATGTACCCGGCATGTACCCGGCATGTGCCCGGCATGTGCCCGGCATGTACCCGGCATGTGCCCGGCATGTACCTGGGTCTTGTTGGTGATTGCCCCAGATTTGTTTTAGAATACTCGTCGGCGCTACAGTATGTTGAAATTAGTCTTTTACAGCAAAGGATACTGGTGGTGCTATACAAGAGGAATGTCAAGTTCAAAGGGTATAGCAGTAAGAAATAAACAGCCTTTAGATTGTAAGCTCTCCGGGGCAGGTATTTGCTGTCCTATTGTCTGACTTTGTTGAGCTCAGTGGCGGAACTCCCATTAGGCCCCGATAGGATTTGGCGGCAGGAAAAATGTCTGCCCCGTGTACATTTGCTGCGCTATCGTGCTCGCTGGGAAAGCCTCTCCCCTCCTCTCACCTCCTTCCCCTTATGAATCTCGGCGTCAGGACCTCATCAACGTGGCATAGCACGGCGTCTCGTTGCGTTGGCAATGCGACGCCACGTTGGTGACACCCGCAGCATCATTTGACGCTGCGATTCGGAAGGAGTCGCCCGCCCCCCTGTAAGTGCCTAGGGGCGGCGGATCTTGAAATCTGCTGTTGGTTTGGCTTATTGTATTATAATTTCTTGCACTGTATTGTCTATGTAAAGCACTGAGTACACTGTGGGCACTATATAAATAAAGATATACATACATACATCCTTTATGTCTCTGATCCTAGACATGGCACCAGCTCAGAAAGCTCCATAATTAGTCATCTCCATGAGTATTATGCAGATGTCTTGTACTACATTGCTGCTCATTTGACGGCTAAGTTAACATGGCAGCTAATCTAATCTTGCCCAACTAGAGAAGTGCTGTGCCTAATCAGAAAGGACATTAGCAGCTTCACATTGAAATCCCCATTTCTTTCTGACACCATTAGTCATTCCAAATGGACGCTGGATGTTCTATTCGCCGCCACTGCCGCCGTGAAGGAAATGTCACGTGAAAGCTTCTAATTAGTTCCGGTGGTAAAGTGAGCAGATTCTGAACTCCACGAGAAAAGGAGGTTGAAGTGTCATGTTTAACTACGGGCAATCACATGAATGCACAAACTAAATCCAGAAGAGATGGTGAAGTCTCGGGTGCTAACATGTGAGACGAGCTCCCTGGTCCAGTTTCTTGACATGTGGTTGCTCGTTCCTAATGCAGGAGCTGGGGAGGCTCGTCTTATTAATCATGCTTTTCATTAGTCCACAGGTACAGTATCTGCTCTTTTACATCTATCAGCTCCCGACTAACGTTGTCTCGGCTATCCAAGGTAACAGACATTTCAGTGTGTGCAGTGCAAAGTCATTGGCCCTGGAGATGTGTAGGATTGTGGCATATTGGGGTACCTTTTGTTGGGCCAACATAAGTACTTGGGCTTGTGGGAGCTCACAAACCTCTTCTTCACATGGCTTGTCCTTTAGATGAGAGTTGTTTTTAGGCCAGTGCTGTGATATGCCCAGCAGCATCCCAAGAAAAGGCCGGTGCTGACCGGTGAGACAATAGAGTAGGGGTGGCCAAGTTCAGGCTTCAAAGGCCACCAACAGGTCAGGTTTTAAGGATATCCCTCATACCTAGCCTGTTTGGTGGCCCTTGGGGACTGGAGTTGGTCACCCCTGCAATAGAGAGAATACAGAATGTCATCAACAATGAAAGTAACAAGGTAACAAATGGGAGGGAAACAGCTTCTGCATTCCCAATTCTCAGTATTGATGTGTGGGTGTGTGGGTGTGTGGGTGTTGTACAGGTATGTGTGTATACACATCAGTGAGTGTGTGAGTGAATGTCTGTGTTTTACACACAAACACACACACACACACACACACACACATACAGTAGTGTGAAAAAGAAAGTACACCCTCTTTGAATTCCATGGTTTTACATATCAGGACATAATAACAATCATCTGTTCCTTAGCAGGTCTTAAAATTAAGTAAATACAACCTCAGATGAACAACAACACATGACATAATTACAGTGTCATGATTTATTGGTGGGGGGGAAACAGCAGCTGGGACTGCTGATTAAAGGAACTACAGACCAATCAGACTACTATCCAATCACTTACAAAGGTACTTACTAATAGGCTGCAAAAGACCTTGGCCTTCGCCCACCTTCCAGAACAAGCAGGATGTCCCACTGGATACAACACAATGGCCCACATCCAAGTTGTGCGAGAAGTAATTTCTATGCGTTCACATGTATCACAATCTGCCCGCCCCCTCGTTTTTAGACAGCAGAAGCACAAATGAACAGAAATGTTAATACACTTTCAATAAATCCTTGGGATTGATTTAATATGGCAGTAACCAGGAAGCAGGCAATGGATTGTCAATGATCCGTGAGTCCTTTAACGACTTGCAATATGGTTATCAGCCTGAGAATCTCCCACAAATTCCTCTGCAAAGACCTGGAACTATTAATAGGAACAGAGGTACGAGGACATCCCATGCAGGGGGAAAAACAAGATCTGCAAGCTAAATAATTTATTGCACTTTTATCTGCAACAAATTGAACAGATAGAAATAGACAGCCTAAAGCTGTTAGTTTTTATCTTTCAAAGGAGGATCATTTGTCTTTACTACTGACAACTACAGGTATGATATTTTCATCCTTCCGCTAGATTTATGTAGCACTCACCATTCTGTAACATAACAAACAGAAACGTACAGTTTTGGGCACCACTCCTTAGAAAAGACATGGAACTAGAGAGAGTGGAGAGAAGAGCCACCAAATTAATAAAGGGGAAGGACAATCTAACTTATGAGGAGAGGCTAGCTAAATTAGATTTATTTACATTAGAAAAGATATGCTCTGGTCACCATACTAAGCTCTGATCAACGCTGGTCACCATACTAAGCTCTGATCAATATTGGTCACTATACTAAGCTCTAATCAATATTCGTAACCATACTAAGCTCTGATCAATATTGGTCACCGTACTAAACTTTGATAAATATTGGTCACCATACTAAGCTCTGATTAACGCTGGTCACCATACTAAGCTTTGAATTCACAGCTGCATTTAATCTGAACCCCTTCAGTGTACATCTGCATCGCCCCAAAGGCGGACAGCCACTGGCACAGCCAAAGGGCAGCCGAAGGGTGTGAGCCATTTGCTGACGTTAAAGCTTCTCTATTTCAATCTGAAACTCACCAGCCCATTTATCCCCTGTACCCAATTTTCCAACTCTATCTGTCCATGAAATATCGGTGAAACGACTGTATAACCTCTGTTCATTTAATGTAACCGTGTATTGTTATAACTCTGTGCCCAGGACATACTTGAAAACGAGAGGTAACTCTCAATGTATTACTTCCTGGTAACACATTTTTATAAATAAAAAATATATCAAAGAATATATCTTACAGAATACCGTTTTTATACAAATTTCATACCGTACGGTACCAACATGCCAACACGTGTGATGTTGCAGTGATACCATCGAAGCAACCTGAATAGGCTCCAAAGAGTCAGTAATGAGTGCAACTTTTGGCACACCTCATTATAGCTGAATATCTCTTCTCTTGACTTCCTACCCAAATGCTCATGGTGAAGACAGATACATTAACACAGTCACGCAGTGTTAAAATGACACCACTTACACCTGTCTTGCAGCAATGCTCCAATCTGCAATACCCAATGTACAGTATACCTTCCACAGAGGAGCAAGATGAGAATAATACTATTTGTATTAATTCTGCTCCACAGTTGGCTTAATTCGGTCCCCTTTAGCAGCGAAACAGTTAACCTCCTCACTTCTTGGGAAAACAGGGTGTGCTTTTGCCAAATACATGTATGGCCAAACCCCCCCCCCCCCATAAAAACACAGAAATAAGGAGTTTACAGATATGCACCTGCGTTGGCTCATCATATTTGTTTTGATCAAGGAAGACAAATGATTCTTTTGAATGCCAATAACGGACTGGCCTAATTATACCATGCAGAGGATGCTGTTCTTACTGCTTTGATCTTTAAAGGGCAGAATGGAAGAAAAAAAAATGCAGGCCTGTTTCTACACAACGCGAGAGAAGGCCAGTTTTTAAAATCAATTCTATTTTATTTATTTTTTCCCCAAAAAGTAGCAACATTCTGCTAATGATGGCCCCGGGGATTAGATTGGTTGAGGAGGAACTCACTGACCTAGCTGAGGATAAACTGGATAAGTGTGGGTATCTCAGGGGGTTACAGTTGATGATGACTTGATTCCGCTGTAGAGTTGATTGCTGTGAAGGCTACGTTTTCACCCATGCAACCTCCATGTTTAAGTACACTTCCTATGGCAAAATTCGCTACGGTGTTGCCGAGCTCTGTGTCGCGCCGTCAGCCTCTCATGCCCGAGGCAGATTGAGCTCCTATGCTCTTTGGAGAAAGCTTGGTGAATCCCAGAGGCGTTTTACATGTTGGGCTGTAATTTGCTCCATATTGTGGAGTCATTTTCTTTTGCATTAGTAGCACATGTATAGTAAATAATCATATCACGTGGGGTGCATTCACATGTCTCAGCCAGGTCTGCATCCCTGCCCTTCCCCATTATCGCTTAGCAAACACTGCTTCCATACATAAAACGTGTCATAAAGGGAGAACTGCAATTGAAATGAAAACTATGTAAACAACCCAGAATGCCAACGGAGGGAACTATAATCTACACTAGGCCGATATTAACACAAGATGAGGAAGTATTTTCCCTTTGGTATTTACATTCCTGTACTGTCTGATCAGGGCCCCATCTCGCCTAGTTATTTGCCTGTATCCCATTAGATCATCTCTTCCACTGCTCATGTTATGGTTTAAATCATTTTCCAGTAGAGTGACAGCGCGTTGATATATTACTTCTATTAATATATTATGTTAGCCAATGTATATTTGACAGCGCTGTTCTGAACTCCTTTATCATAAAAGTTATAGCATTTTAGCGCTCTTGAAGTAAATCCACTATAATCCCAGGGGATAGGAGACTTGATATGTCTTTGAGCATTATTTAGTGAATAAGCAAACAATAATCTTACCAGAGTCGATACAAAATGTGTTGCATATTAAACCGGAGGACCTTGTATGACTTCAAAGACTTGTATACATAATGAACCACGTTTCACAGGCGACATGGAGTCTGTCATGTCACTGTGAAGGCTTCTGGGTAAAAAAGGTGAGAATAGGGAACATGTCTTTCTTGTGTCTGAACTTATTTACGCTTGTGGGCAGGGATGGCCAACTCCTGGCCTCAAGAGCCACCAACAGGTCAGATATTTCTGAGTCTCATAAACGTCTCGCTAATAAAATAATGCACTTTTCTATTCAAATACATGTTGTTGATCCAAAATTCCCGAATCCCACTGATTTCCATCACCGGAGGTCGTCATCACAAGACATTTCTTTCTTCCGTTAGTTACGCTACGGAAAAACGCGGTGCACATGTGAAATAAACGGGCGCATAATGAGAATGTTGTCCGGCTTTTGAGACATCGAACAAGGTGTGAAGCACTCTAGAAACGCTCTCCATCCACATTTCATTGTTAGCAGACTCTTCACTATTTAATAAATGGCACGATTCCTTATAAACACATCTTTGTGGCTTTCTAACCGTTAGGCTTCAAAAATGCACTACAGTAGAGCACGTGTAAAGAGAGAGAGAGAAAGCGGTGCTGTCCAGAAACCCTTGAACCATGCAACATGGTCATCTTTGTTGCTAGACAGCATTCATGGCTGATGGAACACCGGTGTCTTTGAAATGGTATGAAGCCTTCTCTATAGGTGACAGCTAGCAGTCTACAGTTTGTTTCCTTAGCAACCTTTGTGAGGTTGAAGGACGCGCAACTCTGCAAAGGCTTAAAGGAGAACATTTCCACGTAGAAAAAAGAATATTCTCTTTGAAAACGGGTCATGGGAAACGCAACTGACCAGTGTGCAAAAGAAGAGATTGTTGGGACTCGCTATTGGGGAAACGTTGGCAATAAGTACGACAAGTGTCTAATAGGAATGGAGCTATTCCCCCCCCCCCATACATACACTTCATCTTTAATTATTATTGGGGGACAAAGCTTTACATTACATTGGATCTTTATTTGATCTGTATTGAAGAACCAGGGACACGTAAGTGCTGACCTAGTATTTGTTCCATGCATCAGCGTGGCCATTAACCCCTACACTGCCAGAAGGGATTGCACTAACAACCTTCATCGCTGCCAGAAGGCCCTTCTGGCAGGGAAGGTGTCTGATATAAAATATATAATAGTGATGTAGTGTTGATATAGTATATCTGACATTGTACACAATACTATTAATAGTTTCCTAATTTAATGTTGGTGCCTGAGGTATAGGGAGATAAAGTGACTTGCCCAAGGGTAGACACTGGGATTGGAACCTGGTTCATCCACGTTGAAGGCAGTGACATTCCCATTGAGCTACAATGATTTTAACATGGTTACGTTTTCCTTATCTACCTTACAAGACAGGGCTGAATAGTTGGAGTAGAAGAGAGAGCCCGGCGCTACTGCGGCCCAAATCCCGGCCAACTTCCGGTTTGCCATTGAAAAAAAACTTTATTCCGACGAGACACACATGATACCCAGGTTACACCTCGGCCTCCCCCTCAACGCGTTTCGCGCTATGGTACAGCGCTTTGTCTTGAATAGTGCCTGATTTATTTTTTGTGTGTGTAGTCTTTGTACAAACATATATATTTACAGGTAAGTGTTATACGCAGCGATACATCTACAATCTGAGAGATTAGCAACCCTCTCCTGGGGCAATATTGAAATCTTGGACTGTGGGCCCATATGATTCCCGCGTGGATGTTTGTTTCTGTTAGTTAATTCTGTTAGTTAATTCTTTAAAAAAATGAAAATGGAGACGGTAAGACGTCCAATATTATTGACTGCAAAGGGACACTAATTACGTCTTGTTTAGCCCACAGATTTGTTTGCTAAGTGCTGCATTGCGTGATTTTAATGAATGTTACATTTTGTGGACGACTATCCTTGTTCTAAGGCCACGCTTGTAGCGCCGGCGACGGTGACGTCAGGCTACGGTTGCTGGAAAAATCAAATTGAGATGACTTCCAGCGATCGCGGCCATGCCGTCGCGCCGCACATACTATAAGCGCACGCAACGGCGTCAATGCGTTTGTTTTGACGCGACATTGCGCCGCTGTCGCCGGCACTATAAGCGCAGCCTAAGGCAGATATGGAAGAAAACGGCATATTGCAACAGTTCCGTTCCCAACCTTGTTTTAGGTCTTTGAAATATTGATATAGTCATTCAAAACAGCAATAAAGAATTGAAATGAAGTAAGCACTCATGCATGTAACTCATTTTAGTATATGCTCAAGAACCAATGTATCTTTAATAGCTTAATGCCCCCTTTATATAGTCCTAACCAGTGCTGCCATCAGGGGGGAGCGCCAGGCCAACCGTCCCGGGCATGGCGGCAAAGGGGGGCCTGGCCAGCTGCTCCTGGAAGTTGGGCCTAACTGGGACTGATCACATAACAGGACTGGCACCGGAATGCCAGAAACGGATGGGGGTGTTCCACTTCCTGTTCAATCGAGTTGGCTGCTCAGCCCAATTACCCCCTAAAAAAGGGGGCACATGCCCCTGACATTCCTTGTACCTCCTAACCGCACCATAAGGGTTAAAGTGCTTTTTTGTTTTGACCGGATCATTTTACATTCCTGCCACATTCAGCATTCCTAGGAATATATCAGGGGGAAAAAAACGACTGTACCAAAGTCAAAGCAAAGACCGTGCATTACCAAAAATATGAAACTCCAGCCTTTTAAAACATTTAATGGATTTCCTACGCATATTGTAGTTCAAACACAAGAGTGCACCACGGATTATGTGCTTAGTTTTTTCATACAGGAAATTCCTGGAGACGGTCTAATCGATGAAACTATGTATTCTGCAAAACAAAGAAGCATAACTCTGCTCCCCTTCTTTTCATTGCAACGACAAGAATGCATTTAGAGATGGAAAGAAATGAAGCCTACAAGGCTTTTCTTGGCTTGCCAGAGAACAATAGATGTTAAAGTCGATCAATGTGCAGTACTGTACATACACGGTTACATTTTAGCTGAGAAGACATACTGTTTGGCCATCGAGTTCAACCCATGTTAAATGTAGATCACAGAGACACTCATCCTATATTTGTATTTACAGGGTATTGATACAGAGGAAGGCAAACACAAACCCCAATGATGTCTCATAAGAGGAAAAAATGAATTCCTAGTACAGTACATGCATTGATAAGTGGGGAAAAAAGGTAGGGCTTCACTTTAAGTACATTTTCACTTTACATACATGCTCCAGTCCCATTGCGTACGTTGATGCGGGGAACGCTTGTATGTATAATGGCTACCCGGGTCCTTTCAAACCAGTGAGATGAATAAAACCAGATTCGTGTTCAGAGTTCATGAACATCCTTGTGTTATAATATAAATAGCACGAAATCTGAAAACAATTACAAAGTGCATAAAATGAAAGGGGGAAAAAAAGCAGAAGCTGCCAGCCCACATACAATACAACAAAATAAGTACTGTAAGCCATTCCCCATATGTGTACTTGTATCCATAAATATGAACAATAATGCTACAGTATAATGTCTTGTTAGGCATTACAATACAAAGCAGTCATGCTTTTATAAAAATAAGTCACAAGTCATTTATTCATATACAGTCCTAACTTTCTAAGTAGTAAAATAACAAAGGAGGGAGAAGGCGTAGGTGGTATGATTTGGAGTGGCTCAGTGAGTAACGACACTGACTGGCACTGAGTTTGAAGCAGGGTAGCCTGGTTCAATTCCCGGTGTTGGCTCCTTGTGACCTTGGGCAAGTCACTTTATCTCCCTGTGCCTCAGACGCCAAAAACATAGATTGTAAGCTCCACGAGGCAGGGACCTGTGCCTGCAAAATGTCTCTGTAAAGCACTACGTAAAACTAGCAGCGTTATACAAGACCATGCTATTATTATTAGAGATGGCTGAATTCACCCAAATCCGTTTCCCGGATTTTTTCCCTGCATTTTCCCTCCCAAAATCCTTTTCGGTTGCTTTTAATCCGTGTGGATTCATCACAATCCACCATTGGATACAATCTGTTGACAGATTTCGTATAATCCGAGCATGGGAGCGCCCTGGTAATAATAATTACGAAAACGCGAATCGCTCTTTTTGAGATCGATCCACAGAAATTAGCGGACCAAAGGAACCGGCCGAAACCGCTGCGGACCCAAATCAGCGGCGGGAAAAATCACCCATCTCTATGTATGATACTTTTTATTGGACCAACAAGTAGTTGATATGTTACACGGTTTCGAATGTCGCAGGGTCATTCGTTAGGTATAGAAAAATGTGGGGAATGAATCCGTGACTGATGCTTCGAAAACGATGTGGTTAGATTCATAAGTAAAAAAGTACATATGAAAGCGGTGAAATGTAATATTGTGCATCAAAATGTTTGGAACCATGAAAAATAGGCAGTAAATAAAGTAGAGCTGTAGTCCATCAATCAAGCCCAGTTGGATGTTGGGATAATGCGGTAACCACCTCACCTGATGCCCCGTGCAGGAGGTAACGGGGGGGGGAGGGTAAACTACAGAACTCATTAACGGGCCCCGCATAACGGAGGCACCTCGTTGGGGCGCGAGTCCCCTCCCTTGCTGTTAACAAGAGTTCGTAGCAGTTACAAACGATACAGGTGAAGCAGCCTGATTCCGGTGATCGCGCTTCAATCCCGATCGGATGTAAAAAGGTAGGGTGGTGGAAGAAAAAGCTGAGCACAGCAAAAAAAAACCTCCAGCCCATTGTTTTTTTTTGCTGTGCTCGGCCTTTTCTTCCACAACCCTACCTTATTCATAAGGTATGACAAAAATAGAGAGTATTATATACAGTGCTGGAAGGGGGATATCTGGTGGCAATGGATGTTAAGAGGAAGTGGGACATTACGATAAGGTGGATGCTCACGCGCAGGCGTGAAAATGAACAGTGGAGGCATGAAAGGCTTCTCTCTTGAAATGTAAAAGCAACTAGGACAATCAGGAGACAAGTGGCGGAGTAGGATTGGACAAGACCGTGTCTGTGTAAATAACTTACTAAGGCACTTTATATTTACGGAACCAACACCCAGTAGTTTAATGGGGCTCTAATAATTATGGCACTGCAGCCCGTCCCTATTTTTGTGTTACTGTTGCGAATCGCAGTGTGGAGCCCACTACTGCATGGCAGATCATCTTGCAGTGAGTTATAGGGTCGACAGTATGGGCAGCCATACAAAGTTCTGTATGGGGTTATATCTTCCGAACGGATAAGTAGCATTGGTAAGTTTTGGGAATGTGTAGAAATACTTTGTACCATTATATAGTGTTAATCTTCAACTTAAAAGGAGGACACCGTCTCTAAAAAAAAAAATAAAAAAAAAAAGAAGAAGAAGCAAGATAAACTTCATTCTTATTATGTTTCCTTTCCCCTCATTTGCTCATACACGTTGTTCACAGTCAGAAAAATGTGCCATGTAATTTGTCACAACAAATGTCTGGCACCCGCCAGTGCAGCCAAGTGTAGTACAATCCTTTGTCCCCAGCCTGTCTTAGCTGTTACCGACTTCCAGTCCTTCCTGCCCTTTTGATTGATTTTTTTCTAACTTGACAATGTGAAGGGGGTGGAAAAAAGCGAGGGACTTCATCAGGCCCGGCGCAGGTAGGTTTGGCAGGGGCTGACTGGTAGACTGCTCTTGGAAGTCTAAAGTTAAGCTACTGCTGCCGGTTCAGAGGGAGCAGTGTTCCCTGAAATTGAAAACACTATCTCAATCATTAAATGTGTATTACATGGGTATCAGCGGGTCGGGCCACGCTAAAACCGGCCAATAATGTATCGTGATCAAAGACATGTGGGTTATGAGACCCTCTGGAAGCTAACGGATTAGACCTGTCTAGACCTCGTGATATCCATGTAATAATATACAACAAAATAACATTAACCCCTTTACAAAGATACTGGAACATGTTACAATATACTTACTGTTAAGGGCATATGGAAGCCACCCAAAATATTTGGATATGCTTAACTAATCTCTGTAACGAAGGAAGTTGTTTTAGTAGCTTAATTTGGCCAAATTTGGACCTGTCTGAGACACGAGAATGTGCTTCATAGTGGTATTTTTATTTGCTGTACACTGGGGTTTTTTTGTTGTCACTTTGTACCCACCATAACTCATTTTGTGTCTGGTTGTAACAAAGTGGCCAAAACTTAGCCCAGGGACGGAGGCACCAGACAGGACAAAGCTGGTCAATAAAGATTTTTTTTTTTATTCCAGCCGGAGCCAGCAAGCACAGCACAAAAACACAGATCAGAGCTATACTCCCGAAAACAGGGGCATGCTAAGGGGAGTCCTAGTTACCCAGCCTCATTTTCAGGCACAGCCTTAGAGCACACCGCTTAGATCACCTCCATGTCAGGATCAGAATGAGCTGTGGGGCACTGCTCGGCTTCCCCTTATCTAGCTTCCCCGCTGCCATAATAAAAGTATGGTAGAAGGGCTGGTGACCAATCACAGCGCGGATGCTGCACACGGAGCAGGAGATGAGGGCTCGTCTGCATTGGCCAATCAGGGCTGGGGGCGGGGCTGAGAGTTAAAAGGCGGATGGAGGAAAATACAAACAGACCAATGGGAGTAGCGTCTACCAGAGGGACTCAGCAATGTCTTCCCCCATTCGTCCGGATATCTCTGATTGAGCCACCTGTGCTGAAGCAGGGATATTTGAAAACCTGACCTGGTGGTAGCCCTTGATGACTGGAGTTGGATACCCCTACCCTATTCTATATATCTATACAGATAAGTACTAATAAGCGTAGATGCCCTATGGGCCTTGGGGAGTAGATAATGGGACTCACACTCTTGTGTTTTTTGTTACCTATATTTAGTTATTTTCAACCACCATTAGCCATCCAACTCGTGCATCTCTATACCTAGTATATACATCTGCTCTAGTCGTATACCTCTTGTCTCTAGTCAGTGTTATTAAGGGACAAAATACCATATAGGACCTGATACGTTGTTTCTCCACTGTTCTTGGCTGTCACATTAAATGGAGAATGGCATTATGAACGTGTGAGTGGAGCACTACTTTGTATCTGTCCTAGTGGAGACCTGCACGTTGAAGAAATTGTTTGTCTGCTGCATGTTGTGTTGGCTGCAGAGGCAGGATTCTCCCCGCCTGAAACTGTTTCCCCCGCACTTTGGAGCTTCATGTAAGAGTCGCAATATTGAAAAATAAGTGTAGGCCTTTTTATTAATGATCTATGATGAATAATCTTAAAGTGTTTAAAATGATATGTGAGTTGTGTGACTGTGACCACTGCCTGCTGTATACACATACCATGCTATAAATCTGTCTTTTTGTTTTCGCCTCCCTTCCCTCCCCCCCCCCCTTCTTATGTTCTGCGCCCGTTCCTATGTATCAAAAATACAATACAAAATGATAATTAGAAAAAGTTTACAAGTGGCACAGAGGAGAAAAAAAGAAATGTTTTTTCTTTCTTTCTCAGAACAAGTGTGGTCAATTACTTTAGATTCCACCCAGAAAATGGACATACAGCTCAACCCCCTTATAACGCTGTGCTTGGGGTCCAAAGAATCACATCGCGCTATAAGCGGATCGCGTTAGAAATAATGTACAATTGTATGCATTGTACAATAAAGTATTTAAGACGCCAATAATCGTGTTGTAAAGTATTCTATAAATAAAAAAAAATGGGAGCCACCTTAGTATCGCGTTATAAGCGGATCCGCATTGTAACGGATCGCGCTATAACAGGGTTGAGCTGTATCAGGTGGACCCAATGGTAATTGTCTGCTGCAGGTATCAACTTCTTTGTTTCTACATCAGAATGTCCACATACTGGACTTTTATTATTATTTATAAAGCGGGCCATGAGGCCAGCGATAGAAACACTGCGGCAGATGAAGGAGACGCGGACTTTGATGCAGCCTATTCAAATATTGCATAAAATATGAAATATATGAAGCGAGTATCTCATGAAAAAAAGGGAATAAAACCATCGGCAATTATTACAGATGGAAGTGGACTGACCTGTATAGCCTACCATTTTTGGATCATTATATTCAAGCCATATTGCAATTCAACTTGATTAGTGTTTAATTGATGCCGAGCTTTTAATACAATGCTTGGCAATTAAGTTGCTATTAATTTACACTAAAGCCTTAATCACAAGTCCTTTCTGTGGTCTGCGGGACCATCTGGTATATTGATCAGAGCCTTCGCGTTCCTTCTTAGCATTCTTTCTTCTCGCTGTTTTCTATCAACTTTCGTTTTTTTTTCACATCCTGTCTGAGTATAATCCAAAGATAAAAGCCAAGAGTCTAGTTTTTCATCTCTTGATGAGTTGAAACAAATTCTGATTGCACCGTATATCTGGGTTGTCCGTGAGAAGATGATTGCCATGTACCTTTAAAAAAAAATAAAAAATACCCAGATTAGGTTTTTAGAACTGTTTAATAATAAGTTCTATTATGCCTTGGAAGATGAAAAAAAAAAAATTAAACAGAAAAATAGCTTGCACTTTTGTAATCCAGAAACAAAAAGGAGTATTATCGCTGCGACAGCACAGTATGTTGTGTTTCTCTCCTATCCTGGCTGGTCAGGACTTATCAACGTCTCTTATCAAACTCTCCATGCTACAAAACTTGGGTAGCAGTCACGTAAAAAGCAACCCTAGGTTATCAAAGAAATAAATCCCACTGATAAATAATGTTGCCTTTTGACCCTGTTTGGCAGCTGTCAGTGACAGGAGCTTTCTCAATAAGCCGGTGAAGAAATGATCAGTTTTGACATCTCACTAGACGTGTGGACGTGTTGTAAGTGATGTGCTACACTTAGGGTTGCCGGATGTCCAGTCCATTACGGAGTTGTCCCATTATTATAGTGCCTTGATGCAGGGCCAGGGATGGGAGATCTGGGACAACTGTCCAGGACCCGGTGCCTGAGCTTCTGAGTCCAGCTACCAAGGTTCTGTTTGCTACCAGGCCCCTGGTGCTGTTGTTGGTGTTGCCTCCCCACCCACCAGTCAGCGCTGAAAGTCGGACCCAACTTCTCTAAGAATAAGAAACGTTAGTAGGTTAGGAATCTGTAGTTATACGCAGCATTGCTTTTAATTTTATAGTATTTTTCGTGTTCATGATGGATCCACCATATCTTCACGTCACATAATATCACATTTGAAGATTGGTGGACGCCATTTTGCTTGGGTGTTCAGGTATGGATGGACGCACTTCTGCATACGTTAGATCAGGGGTGGCTAGCTCCAGTCCTCAAGGGCCACCAATAGGTCAGGTTATAAGGATATTCCTGTTTCAGGACAGGTGGCTCAATCAGTGCCCGAACAAGGGATATCCCTAAAATCCGACCTGTTGGTGGTCCTTGAGAACTGGAGCTGGCCACTCCTGCAGTAGATGCTAATTCCAGTGGCGAGGTCTCAGCTTTCTCTATACCGTCTTCTCTTCCAACAAACACAGTTACACACACTTTTTTTAAAATAGTTTTAACCACAAAACACTTAGTAAACAGAAGAGAGAAAAAAAAAACATTAGCCAGTGTGGGTCTTAATCATATACATATACTGTAAGTAATCTCACTCACATAAAGTAGAAATCATTAGCGTCTGACATTGGCTGAAGGAGTAATTGGTTTACTTTCCAAATCTGTGTTTTGTTTTTGGGTTTCTGGGTGAGAGGTCAAGTTCACTCCAAGTTTTGCGCTGCACAATAAAGCAGTTGATTAAAAGCTGGGAAGTGGGTGGGAGGCGGATTAGTGAGCCAGTCTTTCAAACTCTGGAGACCTACGTTTAAATATTTGAAAGGTAACTTGAAACTTCACCACTCTGACCACTTAAGAGGCCGATGATCCTTCTTGGTCTGGGTTAAGGTGGCAATGGCTCAGTTTGTAGACCGCCAATTTTAATATATATTACAGCACTTTACGGGGAAAATGTAAATCATGGGATGATTGGGGAAGCTGTTAAAAACTTGGGATATTCTGCGTCCATGGGTATTTCACGAATATATTGCAGATATCTTGAAAATAGTTTAAGCATCCAAGGCCCTCGTTCAGAGCAGAGGAATACGGTGTGTTATTTCAAAGAAAAGCTTGGTTTCACTCATTCTTTCGCCTGCGTCAAATGCAAGAACATGTGTCGATCAAGTTTCCTGCATTTCGACACAGATCGTTGGCTATGGACGTTTATGGCTTCAAAAATAAGAGAAAATGTGAATAACGAGACAAAAAGAATATGCAGTAATGCATAATTCAGTGTTATTATAACGTGTGTATGTCTGCTGACTGCACCCTAACCTTACTGACTGGGAATGCTCAAATCACAAGGACTATGTACTTTGGCTTTGAAACATCTACCTTCGCATGTAGGGAGAAAAATATTTTTGCCTTTGGGAAATTTACATTCTGTCTTTGTATAAATATACCGTGTTCAGGAAAAAAGAGACCCCTTGCGTTTTTTCATCATACCATATATATTCCTTGCTCAATCCCCATGAGAATGTGCACAAATGTAGGACTGTAATGTAGATTAACACTATATATAAGAAGCACAATGTAGACAATCAACTGATGGTAACTAAATTGATGTAACTGTATTGTCAGCAAGCACCAGGTACACTGCGGGCGGCTCGTGTTCATTAAACGTGACAGAGGCGTTTTTCCTTCGTCGCTCGTCAATGTGTTTAACTGGTTACAATCTGATCTGAAACAGTAAGATTGCTATAAAGTTTGACTTTAAAGTATGGTTCAAAGCTTGTGTGTTCAAAATGTCCTCTTTCTGAAACGCGCGCCTGAAGACGAGAACGCCGCTGTCTGATTGTATCACCGGTAACGCGCTGATTCAGCTGCTCCCGCGCCTGAGCGATACGTTGTTTTACTAATAGGTTTTTTCAGTCCTCCTAATGTCCGTCCTTTATCAAGAAACATTTTATATCGGCGTTTTAAACCCTAATTCTGGCTCTGTCTCAAGCACTTTATAACGGGCTTATCGTCTTCGCTAAACACCATTTTGTAACTATGCACCTGATGAGGTCATCACGCCGTCACCAATTCCAAAGCATATTTATTAGATTATCAAATCATTCTGAAATGTAATAATCTACTGTGACAAACCTAGAATTGCTCAAATGTTTCAGGAAAATATAGTCTTTGTTTCTGCCAGATAAGACAAAAAATAAAAGCGGTAGAGAAAAAAAATGAAAAAAGAACGGAGCACTGCAAACGAACTGAAAACTGAAACTCAGGAACCCGAGATGTGAAAAATATATAAAGGCGGAATTAAGAGAAACGCGTAGTTAAAAACCAAACTATCCTCCCACGCGTTTCACACAGTTAGGGTGCTTTCTCAAGAACACACGCACACAGGGATAGTCTTCTAGCTTCTTCCAAGCCCCTCTGCTAACATCCGGCAGCAGCAATCTAGGAAAGCCTCAACACCAGCAATCCAGAGACTTAAGGAGGTAAGCAGATATTCATTGCCCTCCATAATTTATCTGTCCTGGACAGGTGTCATATTCGTTTTAAGAATGACCATATGACCTATGGTTGCGATTTATGGTTATCCTATCGTTAGCTCCACGGAGCATGTGCTCTACTTCCTTGAGCACAACATGGCAGCGTTTCTTATTTTCGGAAAAATAAAAGGGGTCCTGTTTTTTCTGAACACATTGTACAGTATATATATGTATATTATATATATACATATTTGCCCAGGTTGATAATTTGGTGGAATGTGAGGAGTCCAGGGCCAAGTGCGGCAGGACCTCAGGTGGTATTGGGGATCCCAGGTGGGACCCCAGGGAGGGGCGCCAGGTGGTACAAACCGTGAGTGTTCACTAGGTTATGTAGCACCTGTGAGGAGAAAGGAGTTCACTGGTTTGGGCCATCTGTATTTAGTTGGGTGGGTTATTAAATGGAATGGCAGAGTTGAAGGTACAAAGGTCATGTATCTTTAATCATTTAGAGTAGACTAACGTTGCATGGATCAGTTGCAGGTTTGATTTTGTACCAGAGTATTGATATTTGCACCCAGCATTGGGAGCTGTGTACAGCCACACAGGTTCAGTAAACAGAATGAACGGTACAACTTATAATTATTTGTTTGTATTTAGTCATACATATGCATTTTATGCAGCATCATGATTCAAAGCTGATTTTGAAAGCTGCGAGCTGTTTTCAGTTGACTAGGTAAGTAATCCAGAGAGTAAGTTTTATGGAGAGCCAGAACAATGCTTGTTTCTTTTGGCTTCAAGTCTTTTAGTCCTTCTAATTCCCAAAAGACATCCCGGTTCTGTGCATATCAAGGTACAACTGGGTTTAGAGTGTCCAAAGGATCCAGTCTGGTTGAATAAATCTGAGGTTCAGTACCATCCCCAGTGTCCCCATAGTTACTGGTATTAAGATCTGCTTAACATCGAGTTATCTACATAGGCCATTTGGCCAAGAATTATTACTGTACAGAATTCTCCACGGAGCATCATTTATAAATTCCAGTTGGTCATTTCTAAAAAAAACAAATGAAGATGGAGATGAGGCGGTATATCCAAGTCTTCCAGTCTCCTGATGAGTTAATATAATGGGAACCACTATCCTACAGCTGGATAATGTTTGTGGGAGTTATTTTGTGTGTCCAGCTTGAAAAAGAGGAGCAAGATTTGGTACACGTCAGGGGTCTTCAACTGGCAGCCCACAGGCCAAATACAGCCACGATTTGACCCAAGGATGCTCTGCTTTTGCTTATTTCATACCAGTTGCTTAGGCAGCTAAATGCAGCTTTTCACACGGAAACTCACTTGTAAGTAAAGGTCCTGTAAATATACTGTACACCGTACAGATGTGATAAATACTTGGAAAATGTTGAGAAATAATGAATAAAGTCTTTAAATGTATCAACAATGACATTACAATAAGCTAGCGACCCTTCTACAGTACCTACATGTAAACGTTTTCTGCCCTGACTCCTTTGAAGAACTGGTTGTATGTGTATTACAGTTCCTTTCAGTTTTTGCATATCAAGTAGTGATGGTCTCCTGAAATTCTTCAACAAATCAAGTTCAGTTTCCATATTGCTTCTTACATGTTGATCAGGAAACACAGCATCCCCTCAGGTCCAGCAGTTGGATTCTGCTGTGTCTTACAGAAGAGTCTACCAGGTTCTCATAAACACATGACGGCGTTGAAGACCATTCTTCTTAACATGCATTTCTTACTTCCAATGTAAGTCGACCGTGAAGTTTTTTGGGGGAATAAAAGCTCCGGTTTCTTTGGGGCCCTGAGAACGTTCCTGGAAAAACATTTGGAAGGAAATTGGTACCGTGCAGTTGTAGGAGAAAAAAAAAAGACATATCGGGGGGAGATGTATCAGCGTCAAAGAAATAGCGAGTAGAAGTTTGTTTCGATGCGTTGCTCCATTTTCTGCGTTTGCGTCAAATGTATCAAAGTGTTTCTTGCGTCCGACGCGAATTGTTTTTCACGCCAATACAAGATACTTTGTGTAACTGTGTGTAAGGAATTGGGGGGCCACGTCCCCTGCGACGTGACCCCTCCTTACCCACTACCAGTACTGCAGCTGCCGCTGCCTCTGCCCCTCATCGATACCCTTGCCGCCGCGCGGCAATTAACACTACTCACGCCATGGCCGCCATCTTGGATTCTCGCACCGGTGTTACAGAGCGCGGATCTAGCCCTGGCACTTATAACACAGCGCCATGCCTGCCTCCATCCCCCGCTTGGCGTGGGAGTCCTTGCCACGCCCCCTGCACTCTCAGCTGGGCCAATTACTCCCAGCCTCTCAGGAGCTGCTCCTCGTCACGCCCCCGTCTGGATTGGTGGATACCGCTTTAAATACCCTGCTCTGTCACTTCCCCCTTGCTCTGCATAGCTCCTTGCTTTCTGTGTAGCCTGGAAACTGTGTCGTGCTCCCTTTTGACTTTACTCCTGCAGATTTGTACCGGCTCGTCTGACTACCTTCTCTGGCTCCCGACTTCGGCTTACCCATCATGATTGTTACCTAATCTATACTCCCGAACTCGGCAAGTCTAAACGACTATTCTGAATCTTAACCCAGGCCTGGCCACGCTACAACCACATCCCGGACCCGCTCCCTCTGCTGTCGGTGTATATACTCAACATCCCACCTCAGTACAGGGGACTGGCCTGGTCTGCGGGCTGCAACCAAATGAAGCTGCGACTTCACATGGTGATGCGTCAACATTCCCCACCGTGCCCTCTTCTCTCTCATCATCTCCCCGTCCCCTCTCTCCCACACCCCCCACCCTCTCTCTCTCCCTGACCCCTCTTTGTTCTTCTTTGTACAGAATCTCACAAGCCAGCCATGTGATTTTAGAAAACGTTTGCACCGTAATGAAATTGCAATGCACGTTTATTCAATGCTCGGCGAATCGCTTATGAACAGAAGGGCACATTTTGCATGGTTTACGACCTGAGTTTCGTACAAAAAAGAAAAACCTGTCACTATTATCTAACACTACAGAACTGATTTATTTAATAAACAAACAAACAAACAACAACCACAAAAAAACCCATAAGATTTCACGTAATTTTATGCAAAAACTGTTTTTTTTTTGATGGAAGACCTTCTACTGCAAAGAAAGATGCGAAAATAAACGGCTGTGAAATATTCTCCGGAGCTCCCGCCTTGTTATAAAAAGCTTCCATAACGCCCATTAAGATCTAATTCTTCCGTGAACGAGATACACGGTTGCATTGACTGGGTATGCTTTTCTATGGCAACAGATAGATTAGTGGGTTTTTTTGTTGTTTATCATCAAGCACGGTCCTCTGCGTTTGTATGCGAAATATCGCCATCTGATTCCGATTAGGGCTGTGGAACTAACATTTCACGGCAAATAAAAAAATACTACATAATTTTAATAAAAGCATGATGTACACTGGAAACCGAGGGCAGGGGGAGATAGCAGTTTGAAAAGTCGTCGCAGGATTTTCTCCAACTCCAGACTGAAATTCTAGACTTTAAAGTTAAAAAAAAAAATTAAATATATATATATAGCAGTCAGGAGCCGTGTAATCAATCTGCTAGAAGTGGTGCCAGCTTCAAGATTATTTTATAAAGCAGTCTGTGGAAACAATGGAAAAACTTGTAGTGTGTAGTAAATAACCCATAATTGTACATGCTAAGCAATCCTCAAAATATTGTTTGGAAAAGTCATGTTGGGAATAAATCCCCGGCTAGGAACAACTCCAGCAGCACAAACTCGCAGACCTACGTTTTTCTGGTAAAGACATACAGCGTTGGCCTCTTAACTAGAGACCGTCAAAGCTGTCAAAATCGGATTCGCCCAATGGTCCCGAGCTTTCCATTCAAAATCCGTTCCGCGGTGTAAAATTCCGTCGGCGGACTGTGCCAGTTTCAATCCGTGCGGATTCATCCGAAACCGCCATTGGATACAATCCGCTAGTGGGTTTAAAGAATCCAATCCGGAGGGATTCGGCAATCCGCCGATTGGGTTGTCGGTGCTGGAAAAACAGAAATCCGGGAAAGACAACATTGCCCTTTTTGGAGGTTGGTTCGCGGAAATCCGCGGACCAAAGTAACCTACATTCCAGAGGTGTGGGGCAGTCGGTGAGAAAGGTTTAAGCCGGGAGAGGGCTTTAGATACAAAGGGGGTAGAGAGAAGACATCCTTGAGCAGAACGCAAGAGTCGGGCAGGTGCATAGCGAGAAATTAGGGCTGAGATGTAAGGAGGGGCAGAAGAGTGTAAAGCTTTAAAAGTGAGGAGGAGAATTGAGTGTGAGATGCGGGATTTGATCAGAACCCAGGAGAGGGATTTCATGAGGGGAGACGCTGAGACAGATTTAGGAAAGAGTAGATTGATTCTGGCAGCAGCGTTTAGGATAGATTGTAGGGGAGACAGGTGAGAGGCAGGAAGGCCAGACAGCAGGAGGTTACAATAATCGAGACGGGAGAGAATGAGGGCCTGTGTCAGTGTTTTAGCAGTGGTGTAACAGAGAAAGGGCGTATCTTTGTTATACTGCGGAGGAATAAGGGACAGGTTTTAGAAACGTTTTGAATGTGAGAGGAGAATGTGAGAGAGGAGTCGAGTGTGACCCCTAGGCAGCGTGCTTGGGCTACTGGGTGTATGACAGAACTTCCAACAGTAATGTGGAAGGAGGTAGTGGGGCCAGGTTTGGGGTGAAATATGGGAAGCTCTTTTTTTTACATGTTGAGTTTAAGTCGGCGGAGGGCCATCCAGGATGATATAGCAGAGAGACATTCAGAAACTTGGTCTGTACAGCAGGTGTAAGGTCAGGGGTTGAAAAGTAAATTTGCGTGTCGTCAGCATAGAGGTGATACATGAACCCAAGAAATGTGATAAGGTCAACTAGAGAGAGTGTGTACAGAGAAAGAGGAGAGGTACTAGGACAGAGCCCTGGGGTACCCACACAGAGAGCTCGATACAGGAGGAGGTGTTAGCAGAAGAGACACTGAAAGTACGATGGGAGAGGTAGGAGGAGATCCAGGATAGAGCTTTGTTACAAATACCAAGAGTATGGAGAATGTGGAGGAGGACATCCTGTAATTGATCGCTTTGCTCTGGGTTATTTAATTCACTGTTATTGCTGCAAAACAGTACCCACAATGCAACGTTCTCTGTGGAAGATCATGTGACCAGGCAGTAACTAGATACAATTGGTTCACTCCTAGAGAGAGGGCAGGGTTCAAGAGCCAGAGCCCATTTCAAAACAGGAAGGGGATGTGACTTTGTAAATGGTTTCTATAGAAACAAAAATGCTTGTTACATTAGAATACATTAAAAATGTCTTTAAAAATTGTTTACATGCTACAAGTATTATCTCATAGTACAGAACACATTTATTTAAAAAAAAAATCACACATGTAGGATATTGTTTGAACTGCAGCTTTAACGTAGCATATGGGTAGCTCCGTGGCTGATACTATACAACTCATATGCACCGACCTTTGCCCCTTGCAGACGCACGTACCAGAACACCCTCCTAGTGTCTCTGTAAATTCTCCCCATTTACGCCTTAGATTGTAAGCTCTTCGGGGCAGGGACGAGAGAGCGAGAGAGAGAGGTAATTTATTTTATATAGTATGTCTTTGATCGATTTATGTGATGTTCTCAGGGGTTGCAGAGAATAACTACTTTTTCTTAACTAACCATGAGTACTGTTCATTACTATCCTATATACAAACCTTCAGTTGCCCTTCTTCCTTTAAAGAAACATAATTTTCCATTCAGAGTATCTGGCAGACGGATCAGAGTCATGTTATCTCTATAACAGTGGCACGACCTTGGTGCCAAGATGTCTTCGTGCTACTAGACATTTTGGCACCGGAGCGGTTAGGCTGAGCAGTGCTCATTAGGGTTTTAGGATTTTGGCATAGCCTTAGCTAGTTCCCTTCTCTTAAGTGCAAGTCCCACCTACAGTAGGATCAACGTGATAAGACAGGTGTGCCAAATGCCTCTTAGGTGCCGTCACTTTCTATGTTGCTAATGGCACTGACATTTTTAAGGGGTCGTATCTGGGTGACTGAGAACATCCTCACTTAGAAGAATTTGAAATCTTTTTTGTTTTTTTAAGTGAGCAAAGATTTGGGAGGCTTTAGATTTCCTCTGCATGTTCCCTTTTGTCTGAAGACACATATATATTACAAAGTGCTCCGTTATTGACATGATGCGACGATACATTTGTGCACCAAAAGGAGCATAGCTGAGATACCTGAGATAGATGCTAATAATGATATGCAAAGTATATTTGAGTTCAATTAAGAGATAAAAAAAGTAGAAAGTGAGAGTACACAGCAGGACCCCCAACCCGCTCTAAAAGCGCGTCTGAGATCAGATGCATTGTAAGGAACCCCAACCCTCTCTAATAGCGCGTCTGAGATCAGATGCATTGTAAGGAACCCCAACCCTCTCTAATAGCGCGTCTGAGATCAGATGTATTGTAAGGAACCCCGACCCTCTCTATTAGCATCTGAGATCAGATACATTGTAAGGAACCCCAACCCTCTCTAATAGCACATCTGAGATCATATACATTGTAAAGAGCCCCAACCCTCTCTAATAGCGCGTCTGAGATCAGATGCTTTGTAAGGAACCCCAACCCTCTCTAATAGCGCGTCTGAGATCAGATGCTTTGTAATCTGTATTTGGTACAAGTGTCTTGAAAATAGCACGAAACAATTGAGGGTCATATTTGGGGGAATTACATGTTTAAGCCTATGTTTATATAGATAAATATTGACTCATCTGTGCCAACATTTCTATCGGTTGCCTGGCCCTCATTAGGTCATTACCGAACAACATTTTGGTACTTGTACGATAATTGTTTAATACAGTACGCCTTTTCTTTCGTAGCGCTTGGCACTCCTGATAAACCCTTTTGATGTAAGGTTTTTTAATGTATGCGGAATGAAGCTTTTCTTTCAGTACACAAATGAACGCATTGTTCAGTGAGGCTTGTTAATATTAACGTGTGTTGTTCTTGTAAAGTAGATGCTGTTTGTTGAATACATTTTGTTGACAGAATACTAACCATTATAACCGTTCCACTCTAACTTCCCATACTTCTATTTTCCTTTATCTTACTTGTGCCTCTTTTGTAAACAAACAGCTTTTCAATATCAGCTTTCCTGTCTGTGTGTGCAAAATCTTGGTGCTGTTCTTGACTGTGACTTGACCCTTCAACATCAGGGGTCAGCCGTGATCAAATCTTCATTCCTCTACCTAAAAACATAGCTAGCATTAAGCACTTCATCCCCCTAGAGGACCTTACCACGCTTGTCCATAGCCTTTGTGTCCTCTTGCCTGGGCTACTGCAAGGCACTCTACATGGGTCTTCTGGAAAAAGAGCTATACCACCTGCAGCTGATGCCAGGTTATTAACTCACCAGACCTGTTCTTGCCACATGACGCCTGTTCTCCATTCTCTGCACTGGCTGCCTGTAAAATTACAAACATATTTCAAGATTGGCTTGATGACATTTAAATCCCTACTTGCCCAGGGTCCCAGCTATGCGAGAGAGCTTCTAGTTCCCTACACTCCCAGTCGCTCACTTCGATCTACAGATGAAGGACTCCTAACAGTTCCCAGAATCTCCTTGACTTCCTTTGGCGCCCAAGCTTTTAGCCACTCTGCTCCCGCTCTTTGGACCAGTCTGCCTCGTACAGTGCGAGAGTCACCCTCTCTGGGAATCTATAATAACAGGATCATGACCTACCTGCTTACCCAGGCATTTAATTAATGACCCACAACCAGTCCGGCATTTAATAGCGACAGTACCGTCCTATCTTGTACTGTATCGTTCCCTGTCTTAGGTCTCTCTTATAACCTTAAATATTTTCTACTTTTTTGCAACTGTGAAGCACGTTGAGTCCCATTGGGACAAAAACACTATATAAATAAAGTTATTAAGTTATTAATATTATTGAAATCCCAATATACCCTAGACACATGAATGCCTTTGAAGATGAGGAGGGACTTTTTTTTTCAGCGTATACACTTTTTATTTCCTTCCTTTATAGTCTTGCCAGATACATGCAAAGTTAGAAATAGTTTGTACTAAATGTTTATAATTAAGTCATGGTTGGGTGTTGATGATGAGCTTAATAATATATATATAGGGAAAATGTTAGCTTCCTCTCTGTGTGAACCAGCCGATAAATCCCAGCGTGTCATAGATATATGTTGAAATGTCTCGTGAATGCTTCATGCAGAATATTTCCTATGGGTTCTCTTTAATATCCTTGCTGACAAAGCTAATGCAAACCATGATAACATGAAAGCAGCGACAAAACTGGGCTCTCTTTGTAAAACTCGGCAACTCCCATCTTTGCTCATCCATAAAGTTCCGGAAGACCAATTCCGAGCAGAAGCCGGCAAGATGAGTGGTTGGATAATCCTCATCGCTCAGGAAAGATGTGGTTATGACACATTTTTTAGTAGACATGAAGGGTCACATCCGTTCATTGACATGCGCTGTCACAAAGTAGTTTTGCTAGCAATATTTAACAGTTACAGTGCCACTTTTTGGGGTGTATGCAAATGGGATTCAATATCACGACTAGAGATAGGCGAAACCGCCCAAATCTGTTTCCTGGATTTTTCTCGTATTTTTCCCCCCAAAATCCATTCCGTGGTGTGAAATCCACAAAGGGATCTGGGCGGTTTAAATCCGCGCGGATTCATCAAAACCCGCCGTTGGATACAACCCGCGGACGGATTTGTAGAATCCAATCCGCGGATTCAGCAACGCGTTGGCGGATTCTTAAGAAATGGCAGCGGGAGGAGGGATTCCCTGTGTGCAGCCAAGGACCCCACCCTCACACATCAAGCAGGGGCAGCAACCCGCACCGGCCAGGTGGGCTCCCCTGCATTGCGGGGTTTAGCGGCACGATAGTTATGCCACTGCCTCTCATTATGTGCTCCCTATTGCTTTTTCTGGTGGCTGTTTCCTCACTCCTTTGTAAACGTCTCTGTTGTCTCTCCACCTTCCCAACTCCAATCCTTCTATCCACGTTTCTTCATCTCTCCTCCCCTCTGCCTAAACACTGCAGAGTATATACGTATATATATATATATATATATATATAATATATATATATATATATATACTCTACACATTTTAAGTTATGGTGGATGAAAAAAAACGACAAGAAACCTCCACCGTATAGCATATAGCAAATAAAAAGATCACTTGTGTGCTCATTTGCATGTCCTTTCCCAGAATCCCTTGCTGCAGTGGAAGCACTGTATGCTAGGTGATAATGGTGAAAGGCAGGGTTGCAGACCTGTCTAAGACATTTGAATGTGCTCACAAGTGATCTTTTTACTTGATAGATATATGGATAAATATATATTTGATATCCTGTATATAGGGAAAATGTTAGTTTCCTATCTGCGTGAACCGACCGATAAGTCCCAGCGTGTCTTAGATATATGTTGTAATGTCTCGTGAATGCTTCATGCAGAATATTTCCTATGGGTTCTCTTTAATTTCCTTGCTGACAAAGCTAATGCAAACCATGATAACATGAAAGCAGCGACAAAACTGGGCTCTCTTTGTAAAACTCTGCAACTCCCATCTTTGCTCATCCATAAAGTTACGAAAGGCCAAGTCTGAGCAAAGAGATGAGTGGATGGATAATCCTCATCGCTCGGGAAAGACGTGGTTGTGATGCATTTTTTTGGTAGACATGAAGGGTTACATCCGTTCGTTCACACGCACTGTCACAAAGTATTATTACCAAGTCTTCTTCAGCAATAATAGAATAATGGGAGTCACATGTACAAACAGGGAGCGAGAAATGATTCCCCGCTTAATACAATGTATTTGCGCAATCGTCTTACGTTTCACTTGCTGATTATCTGCATATAAAGCACCCCCTGCTTTTTTCACTCACTGTTTAGCACATTCCTGGATCTCTATTCTCTTGTACAAAAAAAGGCATTTTAATGGATAACAGCCATTCCAGACAAGCTACAGGGTCTGAGCCCTACAGTATATCATATATTGCTTTACATACTGAGCATATTACCACACCGTATCATATCGTTATAAATCAGTACCCCAATCCTATCAATAATACGGTTGACTCTCATTTTATCGCAGTGCTAAGTCTGGACTAAATTTAACGCCAAGATTAGTATGCATTGTCTAATTACATTTAACAACAGTATCTGCAAATGTGTATGCAAATGTAGGCTAATTGAAGAATTAGCAGCATATACTGTATATACAGTATATATATGATCCTTAATCAGATGGATAATGCACATATAGGTACAATATACATTACATAAGTATTGAGCGGTTGGGTATCAGTGCCTCTCCCAAGTCCCAATGACCCCATGTTATAAGGGGCCCATTGGTGGGTGCAGGCACAACGTTGGAGCTCTTATTGAAAATGTGTGTAACCCTAGTAGGCCTGTGTCTTCGCAAAGCTTTCAGTACCTGTGTCTGTAATGAGAATCCCCTCTTAGATTACTCACAACTCCCCTAACCAGTTGGCTGCTGCTCGCCGTAGACCTCCAGAGGACCTGTCTGTGACCTCGGTCAACCAGCTCCTCTGAGTCTACCTGCTCACACGCTGGTTCTCTGGTCTCAACAGCACAGGCACCCGCTCCTCTGGGTCTACCTGCTCACACGCTGGTCCTCTGGTCTCTACAGCACAGACAGCCGTTCCTCTTGGTCTACCTGCTCACACGCTGGTCCTCTGGTCTCTACAGCACAGACAGCCGCTCCTCTGGGTCTACCTGCTCACACGCTGGTCCTCTGGTCTCTACAGCACAGACAGACGTTCCTCTGGGTCTTCCTGCTCACACGCTGGTCCTCTGGTCTCTACAGCACAGGCAGACGCTCCTCTGGGTCGCGGCCACTCTGCCAAGGATTCTTAAAACACTCCCCCCCTTAGTCCCCCCTCTTCCAGAGTTATTGGCCTGAGGATATGTCTACCATTGACTGACTCTGTAGCACACTGCACAGGAGAGCCATCCAGTGGGGTTACAGACACATGGTGTGGGCAGTTTTATTCAACATTATTTATGCACAGCTGGGTTAAAGCATTGACTTCATTACTGCCACCGTAAGATGAACTCTTGTGCAAATGAAGACTAGTGTATGACAAGTTTATACAAGATAGGCTCATACCAACAATTGTTCATATATGGTGGAGACAGATCATATTTTTCGTTTAATCAACAGACACAATGTACATGGCCTTCAACGTTTCTGTAATGGACTTCAGAGTCAATTGCTTGCTTAAGTCTATTTCAACCGCACTGCCATAAAAAGATCACTTAGATTGTAAGCTCTGCAGGGCAGGAACCTCCTTATGTTGTCAATTAGATAGTAAGCTCTTCGGAGCAGGGACTCCTTTTCCTAAATGTCACTTTTATGTCTGAAGCACTTCTCCCCTGTATGTGTTATATATATTATTTATTATTATTTATATGATTGTCACATGTATTACTGCTGTGAAGCGCTATGTACATTAATGGCGCTATATAAAATAAAGACATACAATACAATACAACTTGCTGCTCTTACCCCCAATTGTTTGTACGTTATTGAACCTTGTATTATAATTTTGTAAAGTGCTGCGGACACTGTTTTGGCTGAATAAATAAAATTATACTGCATACATACTGCAAAGTTCACCAGATATTACATTACGATTATATATATCCAGGTCTGATGGATTAACATTAACATACAGAAATATGATGAAAGAAAAATACTAAGGTTGCGAACTCGAGATATAAATAATATTCCATTCAGAAAGTGAACACAACTGCTCTCATTGTGCTGACTCCTTGTAAACGACATTCGAAGTTCAGTCTATCCAATTAATTATGTTATATTTATAATTACGACTCTTGTGGGCTCTTTTCTCTTTAGAATTATATCTTGACGGGGGGAACCACCTGAGACTGAACCACTGGAGCACATTGAAAACTGTGAATTATAAGACGTTCTGTTGTTCTACGAAGCGTTTGAATAAAATGTTTTTACACCCTGAACATTTTGTCTGTCTCTTTCTATGTATTTCTTTGTTTCTATTCAATCCATTTCAAATGGAAAAAAAATGCCTTTCTCTGAAAAGGTCTATATCGAGGGAAGATATCCATCGGTGGACCATGTATTTTGCAGCTGCCAAGGAGACAAAGCTTAGCTGCTTAGTTAGGTTTTGTATTCCTTCCTTTCCCCCTTTCCATTAGACATGAGGGGCTCAACTCCAGTCCTCCAGCCCCTCCAACTTGTCCGATTTCTTAGGATATCCCTGCTTCAGCACCGGTGGCTTGATCAGACGCTCAGTCAAAGACTGAGCCTCTGATTGAGCCACCTGTGCTGAAGTTGGGACTAATTGAGCCACCTGTGCTGAAGCCGGGGATTTACTGAAAACCTGACCTTTTTGGGGGAGCTTGTGGGCTGGAGTTGAGCGCCCCTGCATTATACCAAAGAAACGCCAATTATGGGATCATTTGATATCTAATTGGAAATGGTTTATGCAAAGGGTTTGAACGCATTTCAAAACCCCTGAATAAAGTTACAGTCCCGCATACAATGTATGATGCCCCGCGCCTCTGGAATGTCCTTCCACTCAATATCCAACTGGAACCCTCTCTCCACCTTTAACACTTATCTTAAAACACACCAGTAACGAAGCATCTTGGGTTGCTCCACTGGCTGATACTGTACAAAGAGCCAATGCCCAACCATTAAAACATTTTTTTTTTTAAAACATCCAAAGTCTGATGGCTATCCAAAAAAAAAAACCCAACCCAGAAACTATCAATCTAGGCCCAATAGCAAACCAAAAAAAGGTTAAAGATAAATCCAGGCCCTATCCAGTAATCTAGTGCCATCCTGGGGTTACGATGTTGGATCCTAAATTTGCCACAAAGCCTCCAATCCTCTGTTAATTGAAGAGTATTCTACCATAAGTATTTTTGTTCTTATATCTTTTTCTTTTCTTCAAAGATGTCTTCTTTCTTCTTCTTCAGGCTTCGGCCACCGGATGTGGCCTCTTCAGTATCTTCCGGTCTTCTGAGAGGACCCAGCTTTATATAGGGCATGGGCCGTCTCTGAAGGCCTGAGATCACATGGTAGATCAACTAATCAGGTTTGTTGATGTACCATGTGTTTCCCGTGCTTCTAGGTTACATCAACCACTGGTGTTATGATGGGATATTATCTGATAATCCACAATATCACTGCCACTGAATCCTATGGAAAGTCTGTGATATTACATAGTTACATATTGTTACATAGTTGATGAGGTTGAAAAAAGACGTTCGCCCATCAAGTTCAACCTATGCTAAATTTAGACAACATATACTTTTATCCTATATCTATACTTACTTATTGATCCAGAGGAAGGCAAACAAAAAACTCCATTAAGGGGAAAAATAAATTCCTTCCTGACTCCAAGAATTGGCAATCGGATTAATCCCTGGATCAACATCCTTCCCATGTATACTTATTTGGTATATCCCTGTACACCTTTCCTTTCTAAAAAGATGTCCAACCTTTTTTTTGGACAAATTTATTGCATCTGCCATCTCCATGGGTAATGAGTTCCACATTGTAACTGCCCTTACTGTAAAGAACCCTTTCCTTTGTTGCTGGTGAAATCTCCTTTCTTCCAACCTAAAGGGATGGCCCTGAGTCCTTTGTACTGCCCTTGGGATGAATAGTTCATTTGAAAGCTCTTTGTACTGTTGCCGAATATATTTGTATATAGTTATCATATCCCCTCTTAGACGCCTCTTTTCTAATGTAAATAAATCTAATTTAGCTAGCCTGTCCTCATAAGATAGATTGTCCATCCCCTTTATAATTTGGTGGCTCTTCTCTGCACTCTCTCTAGTTCCATAATGTCTTTTCTTAGGATTGGCGCCCAAAATTGTACTCCATACTCAAGGTGTGGTCTTACTAATGCTTTTGTAAAGGGGCATAATTATGTTTACTTCCATCCATTGCCCGTTTAATGCAAGATAAGATCTTGTTTGCATTTGCAGCTACTGCATGACATTGGGCACTATTGCTAAGCCTGCTGTCTACAAGCACTCCTAAATCCTTCTCCATCAAGGATTCCTCCAATTTATCCCCATTTAATGTGTAAGTCGTCAGTTTATTCTTGCTTCCCAAATGCATAACTTTAGATTTATCTGTATTAAACCTCATTTGCCATTTACCTGCCCAAGTTTCCAGTCTCTCCAAGTCCTTCTGGAGAGAAATTACATCCTGCTCTGATTCTACTACCTTACACAATTTAGTATCATCAGCAAAGATGGAGACTTTGCTCTCGATGCCAACCTCAAGGTCATTAATAAACAAGTTAAAAAGCAGGGGTCCCAGTACCGATCCCTGAGGTACTCCACTCACGACTTTAGCCCAACCTGAAAAAGTTAAATTTATGACAACCCTCTGTTGTCTGTCCTTTAACCAGTTTTCAATCCAGGTGCATACATTATTACTGAGTCCAATTTGCTTTATTTTGTACACCAACCTCATGTGTGGAACCGAATCAAAAGCTTTGGCAAAATCTAAGGAGACCACATCAACTGCATTACCCTGGTCTCAATTCCTACTTACCTCCTCAAAGAAACAAATATGGTTAGTTTGGCACGATCTATCCTTCATAAATCCATGCAAACTATTACTAATGATTTTGTTTTCCATTAGGTATTCCTGCATATTATCCCTTATTAAACCTGCAAGTAGTTTTCCCACTAATGAAGTCAGGCTTACAGGTCTTGTGTATTATAATGCAGTAAACAATTATAATTACAATATTGTGTATTATAATGCATTATACTGTATACTTCTCTGGCAGTTTATGTTGCAGAGCTTGCCACAGGTTGGCTTTCTGTTATTTCCTCATTATAATTCTAACATGTCAACAGCTAGAAGATAGTTTTGGCTTTGTGAGCTTTTGCTATTGTCAAGGTGCTCTGTGGTTCATGATAAAGTGTATCCATGAATGTTTTGCACATTGTTAAACTTGGTCACCCCAAGTTATTTGAATTAATGTTGCCTTCAAAACCCATGTCAAGTAGAGCATACAGAATGTCCATAATTGGATTCTATTTAAAGGTATGACGGTGTTAAATGTGAGCTTGACTTTTATGATATTTTATGTCATGGGCGCCTCTTATAAAGTGCCTCCCGTTAATCAGCCCCAGAGTGCCTTTTTCCCATCATGCCACATGCCATTGTTTGATGACTCTCCCTGAATCTACCTAAATCAAGTCTGTTGCTGCCAAGGGAGATTGGAGATTGACCAGCGGGTTCCTGCTTACATGCAGTGTTTCACGTTTCGTGCGGCTGCCATCTGGGTTGGGTGAGGTTAGCCGACAAATGGTGGAGCGTTCCTCCTGGGCAGAAAGTCGGCGAAATGAATACACTCCCCCTTATTTGCCAGCTTAGCCCCTAGCTGGAGATGGCCTTCTTTACCCCAATCCACCACCTGTTTGGGAAGGGATTTGCCATGGATTCGAACAGGCCCAAGGAAGCTCTTCCATTTCCAAGTCCCACCTCCCAGAAGTAATCTCATCTTGATGTTCCATTAATTGCCTAATGCAGGGGTCTCCAAACTCAGTCCTCAAGAGCCACCAACAGGCCGGCTTTTATGGATATCCCTGTTTCAGCACAGGTGGCTCAATCAGTGGTTCAGTCTTTGACGCAGGCCCTTGAGGACTGGGTTTGGAGACTTCTGGCCTAATGGAACCATCATAGATTTAGATGTTGTGTTGGCATAATAGACTAACACTATCCGAGGTTGCTAAAGGCTGTTTGAGGGACTTTCACGTCCATTTTGTTTTCTTAATAATATCTCTTTTATTTCTCTATTGACCGTATTTGTTTGGTAGAGGATTTTATGTTGATGTGGAAACAGAACAGAAATATTTAGGGCACAAAGAGATAACTAAAAAAAAACACCCGCGAGATGTATCAACGCAAAGAAATAGCGAGTAGAAGATTGTTTTGACGCGTTACTCCATGTTCTGCATTTGCGTCAAATGTACCAAAGTGTTTCTTACATCATATGCAAATTGTTCGCCGTAAAAGTTTCTGCCCCCTCAGACACGCAAATACAAGTTGCAAAAACAAAAATGGCTGTAGCTCAATGAGGACGGCCATAGAGCGCATGTGCGCGCGCGCAATGGAGCGCCCGATTTTTCGACCAAACAACTTTTTTTATTTTGTCACATGATGGCCGGGTCACGTGCGTGGTTCAGCCAATGAGGATGAACCGCACACGTGACATCACGGGCACGCCCCCGACACTCCTCCCCACCCCCCGTTGCATCTCCGTCTCCACATCTCGCAGAACACGGATCGCCTCTGCAGCAGGCGTCACACGCGCGCCTGCTATATCTGAGACCTTATACCCCCACAACTCGAAACTAGTGCAAAACGTGAAGCAAAGGCTTCGATACATTGACGCAAGCAGAAGTCCGATACAAATTACACAATTTGCATCAATTTTGATCCAAATATGCCTTGCACTTTCACCCCCGCTGTTTTTATGGTGAATTAAGCAACATACAGGAGAAGGAGCGGCTCAGTGAGTAAAGACACTGACTGGCATTGAGTTTGGAGCAGGGGAACCTGGTTCAATTCCCGATGTCGGCTCTTTGTGACCTTGGGCAAGTCACTTTATCTCCCTGTGCCTCGGGCACCAAAAAATAGATTGTAAGCTCCACGGGGCAGGGACCTGTGCCTGCAAAATGTCTCTGTAAAGCGCAATGCTAAAACTAGCAGCGCTATACAAGAACTTATTATTATTATTATTATTATACAGTGGTATGTAAACAACAAAGGGGTGGGGAGTGATCACAGGACCATACCAATTGTATAATGTAATCAATTATGTAAGTGAGGTAATCAAAAAGATGGGTGCAAACTGTGAACTGAAAAGTGAATCAGAAAAAGGGAAGGGAAACACAAAATGGATGTGCACCCTAAAAGAATTCACTTATATGCACACCAACCTAATATAAAAATTAACTTTTAATAAGTGTCTTAAAACATATATTACCAAAGTAATGTGCAATGTGGATTAAAAATGTATTAAATCTGAAGTATCTGGCATCCGTGTCTTTAATTATTAAGTCGTGCTGTCCCAGATATCCACTTCGTATTAATGGGGTACTGAAGACAGAGGATGCTAGGAGTCAGGGTGTTAACCCCTCTGGAGCAACGATGAGACCCAGTGGTGATAATATATAATTTTTCACAGACAGAGCTACTTTGCTAGTTAGACCAGTGCTACGCACTGCAATAAGGGCCCTGGTGTAATGACGTGCAAGTGCCTGGATAGTGAGGTTAACCGATATAGTGTAATAATAATGTAGACACTGCAACATACAACCACCAGACTCAGCAGTGCTAGGATAAGTAGCACAAAAATAGTGTGAAGGCACCTCGCATAGAGTGCAAGGAAAGCAAGCACACAAACTGTGAAATTAAATGGATAAATAAACAACTATCTACTAGGGTCTGCAAAGTTAGAACCAGGAGACTACAGACACTGCATTAAAACAGCTCCAAGTAGGAGACTGACAACATTGCGCGTCCAACGCGCGTTTCCCTCCAGCAAAGGAGCTTCTTCAGGGACAAATTTGTCCCTGAAGAAGCTCCTTTGCTGGAGGGAAACGCGCGTTGGACGCGCAATGTTGTCAGTCTCCTACTTGGAGCTGTTTTAATGCAGTGTCTGTAGTCTCCTGGTTCTAACTTTGCAGACCCTAGTTGATAGTTGTTTATTTATCCATTTAATTTCACAGTTTGTGTGCTTGCTTTCCTTGCACTCTATGCGAGGTGCCTTCACACTATTTTTGTGCTACTTATCCTAGCACTGCTGAGTCTGGTGGTTGTATGTTGCAGTGTCTACATTATTATTACACTATATCGGTTAACCTCACTATCCAGGCACTTGCACGTCATTACACCAGGGCCCTTATTGCAGTGCGTAGCACTGGTCTAACTAGCAAAGTAGCTCTGTCTGTGAAAAATTATATATTATCACCACTGGGTCTCATCGTTGCTCCAGAGGGGTTAACACCCTGACTCCTAGCATCCTCTGTCTTCAGTACCCCATTAATACGAAGTGGATATCTGGGACAGCACGACTTAATAATTAAAGACACGGATGCCAGATACTTCAGATTTAATACATTTTTAATCCACATTGCACATTACTTTGGTAATATATGTTTTAAGACACTTATTAAAAGTTAATTTTTATATTAGGTTGGTGTGCATATAAGTGAATTCTTTTAGGGTGCACATCCATTTTGTGTTTCCCTTCCCTTTTTCTGATTTACAGTGGTATGTACTGCAGTGTTTAACCCATTCAGCACTGGAGGCAACAGTAACACATTGCATATATAACTCATTAAGCTTATGACCTTTAGTAGGTGTCAATGCACCTACTAATAAAAAAAATATTAAAAAATAACAGCAACAACATTTTCCCCCAAACAATGAAGAGAATATAAAATGTTGCCGAAAATAAGGATGTTTTTCCGGTAAGTTTATACAGCAACGGCGCTGTGCTGCTATTGTACTGTATGGTGTTGGCTACTTGTCTTCACAGTTAGGCAGAGGTACTCAGCTCCTGTCCTCAAGACCTCCCCCAACAGGTCAGGTTTTCTGGAAATCCCAGGTGGCTCAATCAGTTGCTCGCAGCTTCAGCGCAGGTGGCTCAATCAGGGCCCACACAATAGAGCCACCTGTGCTGAAGCAAGGATATCCTGAAAACCTGACCTGTGAGAGGGTCTCGAGAACCGGAGTCGTGAACCACTGCCGCAAGAGACAGCTCCTTGACGCAAGGAGACGAGAGACATACACACCAGTCTTTCTATCCAACAACACCAATCTCCTATCAGGCTATGTTTATTTAGCAGCAGACAGAATACGCGGAGCATTAACCTAGCAGTGGGGTGACGTTAAAAAAGAATAACTCCCAGACTATTTAATCAAAGCTCATTGTGCTACTGAGGCCTGTAAGGCAAACAGTTTACACAGGCGGGCGGACCATTACGGTGGCAAAATAAATGCAATCTATTAAGGAAAATTCCTTTATTAAGTCGCCACGCTCTCTAATAAGAGAGTCGCCCAGGCTGGGACATTGTTACTGGAGTCTGCGTGAAATATTATACGAGGCTACAGTCGGGTGGTCCGTATACACCGTGGTCTCCTTGGCCAGGCCAAAGCTGTATACACAGTGTTCAAACATTTGCGACAGACCGTTAGCACCTAGAATCGTGTAAATATTTGTGCCCTATTCAAGATGATATTTAAAGCTGCGTAAGAAGGGGGTTTCTGAACATCGTTCTGTTCTCCATTAAAGCTCCAGACCAAGCAACATCCTACATGTGTGTATTTTTTTTTAAATAAATCAGTTCGGTACTATGAGAAAATACTTCTTGCATTTTTTTAAATCAACTTTGAATGACATTTTTAATGTGTTATAATGTAACAAGCATTTTTTGGTTCTATAGCAACCATTTACAAAGTCACATCCCCTTCCTCTTCTGAAACAGGCTCTGGCACACCCCTTTTTTTTGAGCTCTGCCCTCTCTCTAGCAGTGCACCAATTGTATCTAGTGACTGCCTGGGTCACATGATCTTCCCCACAGAACTTTGCATCTTTGGTCCTCTTCTGCTGCACTGACAGCCATTTAGCAAACCTCCTAGCCGAATCTTCGTCGATTGATCACAGGAGAACGGATCGATCGGCAACTTAGCTAATTACTTATCATTGTGGGGATTGTATTGATGCGCATATTAAAGGGGAAAAAATTAAAAAATTTAAACCAGCAGCTTGGACTTTTGTGATGTATATTGTACCTAAATGTGCATTATCCATCTGATTAAGGATCATATATCTATACATATATTATATATATTTATATATAGACAGGGCCGCCGACAGAGGGGGGGAGAGAAGGGTCTGGTGTCTGTGGGGGGCCGGCCAGCACTGTAAGTTGTTCCTCACGTGGCTGGGCCCCGGCTCTCCCTCAGCTGCAGGCCTCCCTTCTCTGTCCCACGCCGAGCTCTCAACGTCGTCGTGTGACAGGCCTCTGTGACATCAGCGCGCCGGAAGTAAGCTTGGCCCAGCTTCACGTTCGCGGCAGCAGAGAGAGGCCCGGCACATGCGCACTTTCCCTGTGCTAGAGACAATTTTAGCCCCAGACATTTGAATGGAGCTGAACTCTTCACCAGCCCCGGGAAGCAGCTTCATGGTATATTGATTAGGGACCTTACTGTCCACATCATGGCCCATGTTTACTAAGCGGTGCTATTCAATAAGACACCTTGAAGCCCTGGTTGACACCTTACAGCTCATTTAAAGCAGCAGTTGTCTGTTTTTATTCAACTGAATGCCATGTTTAATGTATTTTAAAGCATCCTTTGATCTCTATAGCAGGTTTTAGCTGATTTCCCCAGCAGTGCAAGATATTTGCAACACTTTCCTGTTTGGGATTATTTGCTCCAAATATTCCCAGCACTTGAGCTGCAAACTGTAACATTAGGTAATGTTACTTTAATAATATTAGGATACATTGTAGCTGCTGAGTTGCACTTACTGAAGCAGCCATTATGTTAGGCACACAATCAGGATTTTTACCAATTTATAACAGGAGCAGCAAACGATTGCCAGTTTAGGTAATAATGTAGAATGATACATTGTAACATACTTTACATATACAAATAAGTGGGGAGGGGGAGTTGGAAAGTAGTATTGCTGCTTTAAGTGAATAGGCGACACATTTGGTGTCAGAAGGGGGCTTCTGCCTTAGCACTGCTTAGATAATATGCTCCTATCGGTTTTTTAATGTAATCTAATGCACAGGGACTTGGAAAATATGTTCAAATCATATACACAGATGATTACAGATTTCGCCTATGTGAATAGCCAGCAGAATGCAGAATAACACAATATACCACGGACCCTCACAAACTTTCCAATTGCGCATCGCGTCAGAAAGACCAATGCCCGCCGTACGCCATAGTCACATTTTCCTAATCCGGGGCAGCCTGTTGCTGTAACACTCTTATACTTTTTGAGATCAGACAAATCCTATTTTTGAATTGGTTTTACATGAACAAAAACACGTCCTCTCCATGTCTCCCCGTGTTTCATTCTTGCTTGGCTGATATGAATCACATCCTCGTCTTTCTCTATGCTTCCATAAGTGCATGCAGTATAAACATACTGTATAGATGTGCACATGGGTATTTAAAATGACTGATGTTATTTACTGGCAATAGTTTCTCCCCCCCCCCATAATTTGTTTTCCAGGCTTTATTGGCTTATCTGTATAATTGGAAACTGCTGTTCCTCTGTATATATACAAATACCATTCGGAAATTCAGACTGTCCCAGTAAGTGTTCTCTTTGAAAATTAAAATCATGCTCTCCCATGACTCAAATAAGTCACATTTTTGCTTCTTTTTGGGGTGATTCCATCTTTCTAAGGAAGCTTTAATGGCAAAGCGGTTTAAAAATAGTGTATTTTGTCTACAAAGCGGAACTGCTTTTTTTTTTTTTTTTTTTTTTTTAACTCAGATGAGTTACCGGTTCCACTGGCAGCACAGGGGTTAAGGGATTTTCCAATATCTCGCGGATTTTTGCCTTTCCTGGATCACGTTTCTCTCTCTGCATCGTGTGTCTCCAGTTTGACACCCAGCCCCTCAGTCTCCATGAAACTGATCCGTGCCTTACATACATCATTTATAAGCCACCGCTGTGATAAACGTAGGGTGTTATCTGACCTCGTTCAAAGTTCAAGCAGCCGTGCTGATGCTGGACAAATGTAGATCGGTTGTAGGTTGTGATATCTTTTATGGGAATTCTTCATAGATTAAACTTTCTGCGCTGCGCCCCCCTGCCTGCTCAGCCACAGTGCCTGTGCCCCCCCCCCCCTTACCTAGAAACCAACGTCATTTGACGGGCGTTGCCATGGCAAAGCGTCGCCCGAAGCTAAGTTACAGAGGCCTTGCACGTTCCCCCGGCATTTAATTGAAATGCCTTGGGGAAGAGCGCGGGGCATCTGCAACCGCCGCGCCACCCCCACAAAATCTCGCGCCCCCCAGTTTGCGCACCCCTGATGTCAGGCACACACTGCCTGCCCTCACACACCACCCCCCACAATTTGTCCAGCTCACTGAATATACAGGAACCTTCCTGAAAACTCCAAACTCTTCTTGCAGCTCCTCCGAAGTTTGACAATCCGCTTCTAACGCATCCATTCCGACGGGACTGGGCACGCGGTGCTGGTCTGTAAGCCCCTCTCGCATGTCCGATCTGTGTCTAAAAGGCTTTTTTTTTTAGAAGTGGTTTCACTCCGGCTTTGCCAATCTGATCGGCTTGTCCAAAAAAAAAAAAGGCGTCCAACTCGCATTTTTTTTAAAAACAAAAATCATGCGTTTTTTTCACAGCATAGAACCCCCCCTCTGTCCCGCAATCATAGAACCCCCCCTGTCCCGCAATCATAGAACCCCCCCCGTCCCGCAATCATAGAACCCCCCCCCCCTGTCCCGCAATCTTAGAACCCCCCCCTGTCCCGCAACCATAGAACCCCCCCCCCTGTCCCGCAACCATAGAACCCCCCCCCCCCCCTGTCCCCCAACCATGGCAGTGCTCTCTTCAGAGTAGCTTTTTTAAGCTTTTCCAGCGGCAGCTCCGGTCTTGCTACATCTGTACGTACAAAAGGGAGCCCAAGATACATTCTTTCAACCCTCCTCTTTTTTTCTGTTTCAAATCCTACAATTCATTGTCATATATCAGAGGTGGCAAACGTCCGTCATCAGGGGCCAGCAAGGGGCCGGGTATTAGAGATATCCCTGCTTCAGCACAGATTGAGCCACCTGTGCTGAAGCAGGGATAGCCTTAAAACCTAACCTGTTAGTGGTCCTTGAGAACTGGCGTGGCCGCCCCTGATATATTCTAGGGTAGTAAGGTAATAACAGCTCAGACTCCCATATTCTTTCGTTTATAAGAGGGTTCTTTTAGCACCTATTTTGACACCAAACAGAAAGTCTTCCACAATTCCCAAAATAACCCTCTAAACATCAACAGACTCTGGCATTGTCAGCGGTCCATCACTCCGACTCCCTCTATGGTGGATAAAGGCCCTTCATTCTCTTTTTTTTAAACTAAATTCAGGGTCTGCGTTTATATTTAATTTCCATCAGAGACGGATGCAATTTTCTGTATTATAATAATCCCAGGTTTCCTTTCGGCCTGCGGGATAAGGGGGTTTTATATATCAGGTAGTATCGCTGGTACCTTTACCGGTACATACCTCAGAAACCAGGGGAGGGGGCGTCAGAGGTGGGAATAGTGTAGTTAAGCTCCACGGGGACCCCCTGGATCCCATCTTCCCCTGGGGGGGGGAAACACGAAAGGGTTTGATTGCTGCTTTAATAGGATTTTATAATAAGGCCGTGCCTATAGTTCCGTCGATGGCGACACGACAGGTGACGTCACCCGTCACCGTCACCACCGGCGAAAGTTATTGGTTCCGGCAATTTGATTGGTTCAAGGGCCGCTCTAGTGACGCGACAGCCCTTGAAAAATAAAATTTTGCCGGCTACCAGTTTTTGCGTCAGCGACGTCACTTTGTCGCCATCGCGCGCACTATAAGCGCACACGGCGGCAATGCTTTTGTTTTCGGGCGATGTCGCGTTGCTAGCACTATAAGCACGGCCTAAGATACCTATAGAAGACATGCAGATACGCTCAGGGGTTCTTACTCTTTGCTTTACATTGTATGGTTGAGGATTTGTGTAGCTTACCCACCAAACTATTATTGTGTTCAGTGCTTCACAATGCAGAATCAGCGACCAAAGTCAAGCTGCCCACAAGGAGGAAACTGTCCCTCAGCAGGTCTACTAATTCTGTACCTTGTAGTCCCAGGCTAAGCAGTGTAATACCACCAGGCGGAAGTCCAATGGAATCCATTTAAATGTGGACAGGAAGCTAAAACTCACATGCCCAGTGTGCTCATTTGCACATCACTACCCAGAATCCTTGTCTGCAGCTGAACCACTGTTTGGCATGTAGACATTAGGGTGAACGAGGACAATTGGGGGGCATGTAAGATATACAGAAGCTCGCCTGCATTCTCTCCCTTGGCTATAGGAAACGGGATTGGACTGGACAAAGAACAAATTGACGCGCTTTGCGTGTGTCCTGTATAAGTCGGACCGTACTTTGAATACCTGCACCCTTGCAATGCAAGGCAAACCAGCATGAGCGATGAAGTTTATCAGCTGCCGCCGCTCCGCTGAGAAACATGACAGCCGACTTGTATGCAATCATCATTTCTCTTGTATGAGAAGAATGTGTCAGACTTTAGCTAACAAAGCCAGGAGCTCCGGCGCATTGTGTGCGCAGTTAAATAAAATAAATTAAAAAAAGCCCCTCGGGCTTATGTAAATACGACGCCTCCGGCAAGTCATGAATCTCCGTCACGGCATGCAAATTAAGTCATGGGCTTTTCTTTCCCCCTCTACCCCTACCCCCCCAAGGGACAGGTGTATCATTTCAAGTACAGAAATGGCACAGTGAAGTCCTTCATCACGCAGCTTTCAGACGCCCCGGTGAGCTCTCCGTTACAAAAGCAGTCAGCAGAACCCCAACATAGTTGCCGTCACGACTTGTTTCAATAAAAGAGCCGTTTAGATGCATTCTGGTTAGGCCGGTTAACACCTTGGCTGCTGGAACAGGAAGCAACACCAAGCCACGCCAAGGCTCACTCGCATTATTATCACGGTGTATTTGTACGGCGCCGACATATTCCGTGGCGCGGTACAAACGGGGGTGCACAGAGAGGTAAATTACAAACAGAGGGACGTACCAAATAAAGACAAACAAGCACACACAGATACAGACGTTAATGAGGGCCCTGATCCCGAGAGCTTACACTCTAGAGGGAATAAGGGGCTATGTTGAAACGAAAGGTAAAGTGTCTGCTCGTTGCTTCATCAGTAGTTTTGAAGACCTTACACCGAAGACTTTAAACCTACAGGGTGGTCCTGTAGAGCGACCTTCTTCCCGGGGTACTTACCTGTCCAGTTGCTGGTGCGACTTCCTGGACATTTAAACGCACGTCCAATAGGAAGCCGCGATTTTCTCCTCCCCACCTCCCTCTCTGATGACCTGGCGCCTTGCTATTGGCCCGTGGGATCCACAAGGTTTGACAGCCATGTTGATTTTCCTAAAGGGGAGTGTTTCACGAACAAGCGCGGGGAGGGGGGTTGTCCCTTGAGCTAAAATTTGTAGGGTTCAGCTCCGGAGTAATAACTGCAGCGCGCGACGCGAAGTACACTGATGGCGGAGGGAAGCGGGATGACTCCTCCCCCCTTCCGTTCCATGAGCAGTGACGCAGTGATCACGTGACCGCTTCTCAGTGACACGTGATCAAGAGTGCCGGAGGTACCGTGGCACTCTAATCTCTCCAGCACTCAAGGGGTTAAGGGGGCAGTGTAACGTAGAGGGTCGCAAAAATATATATATTTTTTTCAATCAAACTATTAGTGTAATCAGCCTCCTTAGAGAGATTGCCGAGATGCTTAGATTAATGCTTCCAGAAATACTTACCTCCGTAGGGGGCGCAGGGAACATGAAGTGGCGGCTTCCATGTCCCGCGTCACACCGGCCAATGAGAAGCCGTGACATCATCCCTTGCAGCTTCCTATTGGCCCACGTAACCGGGACATTTAAACCCCGCAGGGATCCCAGCAGCACCTACGGAGGTCAGTATCTCCGGAAGCAGGGGGTTCCCGGAGCTCAAATTAACACATTTCCGGACACCCCCTTGCCTCAATCCTGTAATAACAAATCAAATGCAAAAAAGAATATTGCTCGGCGCTACTATGTTTTGCTGCTTTAATTGCAGCGACAGATCTATTTAAAGCAGGCGAGATGAATTGAAAACGTTAGTAGGTTTCTGGAACCCTTAAAAACAAATGGGGTTTAATGTTTACAGCCCAGAGCAGTTGTTCGAATGGTTGCAATTACCTATAACTGTTAGATCCTTCATCTTTAACCACAAAGGTACTAAATCAGACGATATTACGGCATAACAACATCTATATTAGAAGGCATAAATATCACAAACGCTCGAAGCCACAGCAGAAAATGTGATTAATGTAGCATTTTGTGTGGGCTGATTGGAATCAAGTACAGTACACCCAATTTATACAGAATTACACTGCTTCATACTAAATGTAACATTGTGGTGTTGAGAAGATTTATATATATTACCAGGCGCCTTCGGTGTTGAAATAGTTTGAGTGAGTAAGCCCGCTCTGCGCTATGTGCACTTGCATTGAGATCGCTGGATCCCCTGCAGCGATAAAATACAGTTTGGTGGCTATTTGTGAATATCTGGGCAAAGCTCCTAAAAATACAGGTTGTGAGTGTTGTTTGTTGTTCATTCATGCAGAGGCTCTGTGTTCTGTAACAGGGTGTGTGATGTGTGGCTTAGAGAGATATTCCTCGGCTGATACAAAGTAACCGGGGGAAGGCATTTTTACTTTTAGACAGTGAGTTTTTGTTAAACCCGTTGACAGCAAAAGAGCTCAATAAAAATAGCTGGACAGAAAAAGGCCATGTCTAAAAGTTAACATGCTATTGTAATAGGATTACAGATGTTATGCCCCACACCTCTGGAATGCCCTTCCCCTCAACACCCGACTAGCACCCTCTCTATCCACCTTTAAAACCCACCTTAAGAGACACTTGCTTAATGAAGCATATGAGTAGCTTGATGGCTAACACTATACACATGATACATAAAGCTTGGCCCCCTGCAGACGCACTTACCAGAACACCCTCCTACTGTCTCTGTACGTTCTCCCTACCAATTAGATTGTAAGCTCTTCGGAGCAGGGACTCCTCTTCCACAATGTTACTTTTACGTCTGAAGCGCTTATTCCCATGATCTGTTATTTGTAGGATTTGTTATTTATATGATTGTCACGTGTATTACTGCTGTGACACGCTATGTACAGTAATGGCGCAATATAAATAAACACATACATACATACATGTTAACCCCGCGAGCAGATCTATAAACACAAAGCCATTTGTGGGGTGAAGTTGCATAGGGGTTTATTGATGATGCTTATACTGTATTTACCAAAATATAGCTCAACATAACATGACTAAATGTGCGTAACAACACAAAGAAACACGTGTTACATATTGAAAGAGGGATATATTTACAGATAGAGATATCATTCTGTTATATGAACTTGTGCCGTGCAAATACAATGTCAGGTGAAATGTCAGTGTAAATAGCCCCTATTTTGCCCCATGTGCATCAGCAATGAGGGGGGGGGGTAAGAGTTAATGTGTGGGAGAGGGAGGGAGTAAGGGTTAATGTGTGGGAGAGGGAGGGAGTAAGGGTTAATGTGTGGGAGAGGGAGGGAGTAAGGGTTAATGTGTGGGAGAGGGAGGGAGTAAGGGTTAATGTGTGGGAGAGGGAGGGAGTAAGGGTTAATGTGTGGGAGAGGGAGTAAGGGTTAATGTGTGGGAGAGGGAGGGAGTAAGGGTTAATGTGTGGGAGAAGGAGGGAGTAAGGGTTAATGTGTGGGAGAGGGAGGGAGTAAGGGTTAATGTGTGGGAGAGGGAGGGGGTAAGGGTTAATGTGTGGGAGAGGGAGGGAGTAAGGGTTAATGTGTGGGAGAGGGAGGGGGTAAGAGTTAATGTGTGGGAGAGGGAGGGAGTAAGGGTTAATGTGTGGGGGGAGTGCACGTGCAAGCATTGCCTGCAAAAAGATAATGGGGAAAGGCAGGATGGCGAACCTGTCTGAGACATGAATGCGCTCACCAGTGATATTTTTACTTGCTTTGCAACTGAAGTAAGGACATATCTCCGTGGTATCATGTACTAAGAGAACAACTGACAATGAAAAAAAAAAAAATATATATATATATATATTCAATATCTTTTCCCCAGGTATGTATCAAAGGTGTGATTCATAAATAATGCAACTGCCAAATTAAAGGCCTCGATACAATTGCCGTGTATTCTTTGAAACCGGCGTCTTTTGTTATGCAAATGGCAGAGCGCGGGACTGGAAGTTCTTTTTGTCGCTCAGTCTTTGAAGTTAGCAGCGCGATACAGTCAGACTTTCAGCAGCTTACATTAGGATGTCATTGAGAAGTAACTGTCCATTGTCCTGATGTCTCCTGCCTCGTTTATCATGAAGTGAATCTCACACCATCATCTTACCAGGAGTGTTCCTTTGAGACTTTCTGCCCAGTTTACCCGGTGAGAAAGGACTACCTTCTAGTGAATATCGATGAGCTGTTGTGGCTACAGATAAGAGGATTTGGGGGGGATGCTCATTGCCTGATTATTCCACAGGTGCGTCGATAATTACAGCAGTCTGCAGGTAATTACAATAACAATTCCAGAATAGTGAGTCATCCCATGTTGCGCTGCGTCATCGTGTTCTCTGTGATATAAAAGACGGTTGCCTGCGTTATTATAAAGATGTATTTTCATTACAAATAGTCCACCTTGTTAACTTAACACTGCTACGGATTCGGTCATTGCTACTGCCTACGATTATCTGATGGACATACTTGATACAGTAAGACGCGGTGGCTATGCACAGTGCAACGACTTTCTTTGGAAGGTGGTACACTGGTTACTGTTGCCCCTGCTTCTCCCTAGGTTCCATAGCGAGCTTGTAATTGTTGACAGCCTTGCTATCTTGATCGATAACTTCTCTATTTATCATCTAATCAAGAGAAGAAATGTGGAGATGCAGCCAACGATGTACAAAAAAAAAAACCTCATGTCTGAAGATCACCTATTTGTGTTTTTTCAGTGGAATAGCAATATTAACGGGATTGTGGGATGGAAATCCCACAATACATATATGGTGAACACTGTGAGATATGACCACTTACGACATACCCTCCAACTGTTCCTATTTAGCAGGTATTGTAACTGACTATTAATGTCCTGTACCTATTAAATTCAGCCGTACCTAGTTCTGCCAGTGGCTGAAGCTTCAGCTAATTAAAACATTGGGACATTGATGCCTTCTCTGCTAATGATCAACTGGTTAGGGTGGATTTAAGGCCACTTCTATTGTATAAGTATAGACGAATAAATCCATAAATATACCATTTCTTGATATGATCTTTGCATATATGAACAACAAAAGAGAGGACCGTCTTCTCAGGACTCGACTAACTCAGAATAATTGGGCGGTGATGAGTAAACTCATATCCCCAGGTGGGGAGAGGTGTGTGACAATAGGGAGGTAGATAATACAGTACTATTCGAACACACAAAGATACCTACTAATATATTTGCACTCAGAGTACCAGCCAGCTGGTATATGTACAAATGAAAGCCAGAAACACTGTCTATAATGGTGAACCTAAAAATGAATTTTTAATCACAGTTTAACTACTATCACTGTGTGCACTATTAACCCCTTGATCGCTGGGGGGTCACTTTGATTTAGCAATAGCTAGCCTTGCGCCGTACTGCTTATCCAGCCTGCAGATCTTATTTCCCTACCCTTAGCGCCTATGCCCTTATGCTAGATATGACTGAGCCGCGAATTGACCCACCTGTGCTGGAGCAGGGATATCCTTAAGACCTGAGCCTGTTGGGGTTCCCTGAGGACTGGAGTTGGGAAACACTGCTCTAGACCAATAACAGAGTAGCTATAACGCCAGCTAATGGCAGCAAACGGCTGACGCCCTTTGGCTGCCACCTTTGCCGTGATGCTGGTGTTATGTCAAAGAGAGTTTGAGGTAGAGTGAATTAATTAGTGCACAAAAAACACACCCCCCCCCCAGCAAACAGACCGCCTCATAGCAGACCTGCAGGAGGGGGGGGGGAGGGGATGACGAACTCCGGGTCTTTTTGGATTTGTGTCTTTTCCTCATAACTTTAAACCTGTCCGCGCTGGCTTAGTGGACGGGAGCAGGGATGTCCTATCGGGAGGCGGAATGAGACTTGCCACCGCTGCCATTTAGCCACCGCCAGACATCTCGCCACCGGCATCTCGCCGCAGCTATTTAACCACCGCTGCAAAAGTAAGCGCATTAGCGTTTATTAGTATTAGGAGTTAACTTTAGGGGTTTTAGGGTAAGGGGTTAAGGTTCGGGTAAGGGGCCCGATTAGGGGTGTTAGGGTAAGGGGCCCGTTTAGGGCTTTTAGAGTGAGGGATTAATGTGAAGGCGTAAGGGTTAAGTGCTTCCTTTTGCGACGAATTGGCCAGCGGCTAAATATCCTGGTGGCTGATCGGCACCTGCGGTGGGATGGCTGTGGCAAGATGCCGGCAGCTAAATGTATTAGACTGTATTGGGGAGACCCTATTAGGGTGCCGTCTCTGGCAAAATCCGGGTGTTTTGCCTAAGAGAGTGTGCGTTTCGCTTTATTTAACTGAGGAGAGCAAAACATTTGTGCCACATAAATTGATGGCGAATTTTGCTCAATTCCTTGAAGGTTCAGCATGCAGAAAGTTAAGATAAAATAATACTGTAACATAACGCTGAATGAATGTGCGAGCTCCAGGCTCTGTGGAATCATTTTGTTAAGTGCAGCAAATTTTACACATTTCTGCCCATTGAACTAAACAAGTCCTTTTAGAGGAAGAATCAATATAAATGAATCATGACTTCAGCTCGTTCTAATTTGTGCTACCTTTGTTCATGCAGTCTTAGCATCGGCAGCTAGACAGGTTAGCTAAAAGCGAATGGGTACAACCCGTGGATGGATTTGCAGAACGCAATCCGCGGATTCAGCAATCCGCTGGAAGATTCTTAGGAATCCGCGTTAACCGACTGCTGGATCCGCCAATTGGATTCGGCACATCAGTCCAGGAATCCGCGCAGTGCACTGGTAATACTAATAATAAGATCCGCAAAACGCGAGCTCGCCCTTTTTTGTTATGGGTGCTTTGTGTTATTTGTTACAGCTAGCGGTGCAGTGGTGTTCAGATTGCTTATGGGAAGGTTGGATCAGCGATCCAGTGGAAACATGGTGGGGAAGGTGTAGCTGGGCTGTGGCTATGGCGCCAGGTCCGGGGAAGTCCTTCTGACTTGACCAGTGGTATTTTATATATCTCCCACTGATTATGGCTGTTGGGTTTGGTCGTGTTCATGATGCAGGTGGGTTCAAATAATCATGGGTGTGTGCAACCTGACGCTGCTGGTATGGGGGTATATTATTTTAATAAAAGCTGTGGCCCATTTTACACCAGCCTGGAGTGTGTGTTTCATTGGTTTGGGTATTGGGGTGGTTAAGAGAATTAAGGGTAACTCGAGATCTCCTAACACCAAGGAGACAAATTAGCTGCAGTAACATATCCCAGAAAGATGTTAACCACAGTCCAACTTACATGTGGTAAATCCTTCACTGAACAAAATTGGTGGATATCATTTCTCAAGATGGCTTAAGAATTCACATTTTAGTTGGAATAATGTTTCAACGTTGATACTGTATTTGAAAACATTTGACTGTACCCATTTCTTAGGCTGCGACCACGCTCCCGCTGACCACGCTCCCGCTGATCACGCTGAGCGGGCGACGCCTGCCGCTTTTACTTACATATATCTATATATGTAAGTGCCCGCACACGCGGTGCGCGGGCACGCACACTCACCCATGCTTGGCGCTTGGGTAAACAAAAAAAAATTAACTTTCGAGCGTGCTCAATTTGACCGCAACGCCACCCCACGCGCGTGCTTACAAAATAGCGAGGACACCCGGCGCTCATGCTTGGAGAGCTGGTGATGTCACCGCTCAAGCATGAGCGCGCTCAGCGCTGGCGGGGTCGCCGCCTTAGCCTTTCCAAGTCTTTTCGTGATGTTTTCTTTTTACAAATTAACGTCATATTTGTATTGCTAAAATTAGCTCTTAACAACAGCTGTGTCATTTACTGATTTAATGAATGTAGAAAATGGATAATAGAATAACAAATACATATTCATTATACAGCATTTCCTCATATAGCATAAAATGAGACGTTCTTAAAACACCTGATACCCCTCACTTGAGTCACATTATAGCTGGTTGCATAGGTAAATCTGTTCATTAGTTGGGCTTATTTTGATAATAATGTTTTGAAATGATGTAAATGGTGTAACACATGGCCTAAGAGAATGATAAAATGTCACAGTACTCTCAACACAGGACGTCAAGTGGTGGAGAGTGTTTAACAACCCACTCCACATGCTAAATGTGCCTGTATTTTCTTGTCAAATGTGTTCCTGTACTCAATGAACTAAGGTAAAAAATGAGTGAACCATATTAATGATGAGCCCTTACAAGATATGGTTGAACATGGACAATACCTACAGTATACAAGCTCTTGAATGTTTTAATATGAATGCTTCAAGAACACTGTGATATGACATGTCACTCTTCTGAGACCACTGCAGGGCCTTATTTAGTCAAGTTGTCACTTCGTAGCCAAGCATATCCTGGCCAAGTGTAGTTCTTTCTTCGGCCATCACGTTCCTTGCTTCAAAGGGCCTTATTTATGGTTTCAAGCAGCCAATCACAACGTGGCCGGTTGAACACTAGTCCTACCATTGTAACGTATCGAATAAGGTCCTAAGACTATTGCAATTGGGTCACACCTGCTTGGAATTCTAGGTCTTCACTTCTAGAAACATTCATACCCCCCCCGGGGAGACGATGAGGAGGTGGGGAAGAGATGATGAGGAGGAGGGGGGGGAGATGATGAGGAGGGGGAGAGATAATGAGGGGTAGAGATGAGGAGGATTGGGAGAGATGAGATGATATTGGGGAGGGGGAGAGATGATGATGGGGAGGGGGAGAGATGATGATGGGGATCCAGGAGAGATAATGATGATGAGGGATGATGACAAGGAGGGATGGGGAGAGATGAGGAGGTATGATGAGAGATTATGTGATACAGGATCATGGAGAGGATGGGGGGGAGGGGAGAGGGAGAAAAACTTGCAGTCTGTATTAATATTAATGGGGTCCTGAATTTTCTTTGTCCGGGGGCCCGCGAATGTCTAGCTACGTCACTGCCCCTCAGGCATGTTCCATCTCAAATCCGGATCCTTCTGTACTGTTACACCTCCAACTTCACAGAACTCAGTGGAAGGATACACAGCTCCGCTGTTTTCTTATTTGTGCCTATTCAATACATCGTGAAGCCACCTTCCCTGTGCTAGAGACAGGTGTAGTCACTTTTATTTGAAGGGAGCTGAACTCTTCCCCATCATGGAGAATGTCTTTTTGTCTAAGTGCCGGTGAGCATCAACTGGTGTGAGATGGCTAATTGCAAGTAACATACTTTAGCGAATGGCGATCATAAGTTAGAAGGAGGACATGCCACCAGTCTACAGAAATCAGTCATCTTTAGGGACCACCTGCCCCACTCATGTATTCATTCTATTAATTAGAACCCATAGTTAGATTGATAATTGTATTATCTCTATATCGTTTTCCTGATCTTAACAGGTATTCACAAAGCTAATTATATGCAAAAAGAAAAAAACTTTAGTTATATCATTAGAATAGGCTAAACGCAATAAAGGAGATATGTATTTATACAAATTTAAACTGGGGGCGATAAAACACACATGGGAGGTCTGGTTGAAAGCCAAGACCAAATTTAGTCTGGCCTCCACCAGCTCGCAACTCACGCCAATTTTCAATAATCCTAAATTCCCTCCCGGACGTGCCTCCAAATCATACGACCAAATTAAACTGAAGGGGGTCAGGACGATCGGCGACATATTGAGCCTAGGGAAGCTCCTAAGCTACCAAAATTTGCGTGCTAAATAGGAAATGCCACAATTGGACACATTTAAATATCTCCAAATTAGAGATTTCACCCCAAAAAAATTCCCCAAATCCAGAATTTCCCCCCTCTCACTAAATTTGAGAGACTATGTAAGGACAGTTCTCACCAAAAAGATTTATTATCGAAGATTTACGCTGAATTTGAGTCTTCGGCAGACCCCCCAATTCATGACTATATGCATAAATGGGCTGCGGATTTGAATCTAAATATCAACAGAGAGGAGTGGGAAGACATTTGGGAAGCAGCCTCAGGAACTTCCATATGCACCACAACCAAAGAAAACATCTACAAAATACTGTTTCACTGGTATCTCACACCAGTGAGACTAAAGCAAATCTACCCTCTGGCATCCGATCTTTGTTGGAGAGGCTGTGGAAAAAAAAAAGGGGGACATGGCCCACATTTGGTGGTCGTGTCCAGAAATGAAGAAATATTGGGAAATGGTCCAAACTTTACTAAAAGAGGTTTCTAATCTCGATATACCTGTTGATCCACTGACCTACCTACTCGGCAGGCCAATGATAGAAATTGACCGCCCAGTGAGGAAATTAATCTCCTTCATTCTCACAGCGGCGAGATGCGAGGTTGCGGCCTCCTGGAAGAAATTATCCCCCCCCCCCCCCTCAAAAGGAATGATAAAAAAAAGTGATGCTTATGGAGAAATTAACAGCACTCCTCAAGCAAAGAACAACAGCTTTTTACAAAATCTGGGAACCTTGGATAACCTTGTAGAGCAACTCTAGCTTTTCATTTCTCACATTTTAGCCTAGTAGAGAACATTCCGGAAAAAAGAAGCTCATGATATTCGGTACTTATAGATAGACCACCAGAGGTGGACACGTGGTGACCAGGATGGGTGTCCTGCCCCCCTCCCCTTCTTTCTTTCTTTCTTAGGGCCTTACCCCTTTCGGTAGGCCTCTCTCTACGGCAACTGTTTTGCTAATCTTTTCCCCCATAAAATTAAAAATGTTTTTTTTTTGTATTAGGATATGCATATTGATCCCTGTTTGTATATTCTATGACTGCCTAATAAAAATATTGAAACAAAAGAATAGGCTTAACGCCATGTTACGTTAGCACTGCCTTGTGTTAGCTTAAAGCAGCAGTCCAAGCTGCGTTTTTATTATTATTATTATTATTCCCTTTAATATGCGCATCAATACAATCCACACAATGATAAGTAATTAGCTAAGTTGCCGATCAATATGTTCTCCTATGATCAATCTGCGAAGTTTCGGCTTGGGGGTCCACTAAATGGCCGTCAGTGCAGCAGAAGAGGACCAAAGATGCCAAGTTCTGTGGGGAAGAGCATGTGACTGGGCAGTCACAAGATACAATTGGTGCACTGCTAGAGAGAGGGCAGGGCTCAAAAAGGGGTGTGCCAGAGCATGTTTCAGAAGAGAAGGGGATGTGACTTTGTAAATGATTGCTATAGAAACAAAAAAAATGATTGTTACATTATAATACATTAAAAATGTCATTCAGAGTTGTTTAAAAGAAATGCTACAAGTATTTTCTCATAGTACAGAAGTGATTTCTCTTACACTCCTTCATTCTCACACACCTTCTCGCTCTTTCACCTCCCTCTATTTCTCTACCCCTTCTCGCACTCCCCCCTCTCAACCTCCCCCTCCCCTAATGTATTTCTCCCCTCCCCCGTGTCTCATTCTCACGCTCTTACACCCTCACCCCTCTAACTCATTCTTTCTTCTCTCTCTCACTCTTCCGCCTCCTTCTCTCCCCTCTCACTCCCCCACCTCTCTCTCCTGAGCCGAGATAATAATGGGGGCGCGCGAGTGGGTGCGAGCGCATGGAGTCGCACGCGCCTCTTGCCCGAGCGGTGGATGAACTCAGCTTCCAGCGATTTAGGGAGGCGATGGGGAGGCGTGGTGGAGGCGTGGCAGATGCATCACCAGGCTGGTTCGCCCTCATTGGCTGAACCGCTCACGTGACGCTGGCCGCTGCACGAAAAGACAAAATAATTTGACTTTTTAAAAACTGCTGTGTGGTCACTCTGCATCGTTAGTGTGGCCGCGCGCACTACAGGTGGCCTCATAGGGAATTAGTATGTTGTTCTCGCCATGCGCGCGCTGTCACGAATCCTCTCAGCCTTACACCCCTCTCTCGCTCTGCCCCTAGTGCCTGTCTCACAAGGCCCCCATCGACTCCCTCTCTCAATCCCCACTCCCCACCACACTCAATCCCCCCTCCTCACACTCAATCCTCCCCACACTCACCCCCCTCCTTCTTACACTCAATTACCCTCTCCCCCACACACAACACAAACGCTCTCACACTTTCCCCCACAAAGAATTGACTCTGTGCTATCCTGAACAGCGGATATGCGATGTTAGGGGGAACACCTGCCTTGCACATCACTAGCACTAACGTCCGGAAACAAAATAACCATATGTTATTTAACGAGCATCACTGGGATAACGTTACGTTATTCACTTAACGCATAGGCATTATATAATAATGAACCTAACGTTAATTTATGTTAATGCTTAATTAAATAGGCTAACAGAGCTTTGTGGATTTGTCCCATACTGTAAATCGCAGCGTTTCTTTAAGGCAAAAATAACTGAAAACACATCTTTTAATAATGATATTGCTTGCCGTCAATACTTCAAAAGCCCTCCGTTCAAATATAATAAAAGAAGGCAGCATTTTTATATCAAAACAACGCTGCGGTTACTTAAAAAGCATAACAGAACCCTGAGTCACCTGCACGTAGTTACACTTTGCCTCTTCCTGCGAGATAGAATTACATTCAAAGATGTCAGCTCCGTCTAATATAACTCATTGTAATGCTATTTTCTAGACAATCAGAGAATAACTAATAGCCACTTCTGGTGTATTCTCGAGTTTCCTGCCTAAATCACCATCATTTAGCATTTCAATGGGCAGAGACTTCATGTATTATACACTAACTCAAGGGAGGCCAATGCCAGTCAATGACTGAACCACTGATTGAGCCAACATTGCTGAAGCAGGGATCTCCTAGAAGGCTGACCAGTTGGTGGCCCTTGAGGACTGGCATTGGCCCACTCCTGCAGTAAGTGGTCGGAGTAAAGAAATTGATTTTTCGACAATGGCATTAACTGTACTGCAAATAACCATCATTTCAATGGGCGTGAAAGAGAAGGCCCATCCAACTAAAATGATGCAATTTATAGGCCAATCCAATACACAATGGATATAGGGTGCGCTAACTGGGGGGCGTCTGAGATTTTTCTGCAAGGGGCGCGGTGGTTGCGGAGGCCCCGCGCTCTTCCCCAAGGCGTTTAAATGAAATGCCGGGGGACCACGCAAGGCCTCTGCTTACTCAACTTACCGAGATTCAGCCGCCTTCGGGAAGCGTCTCCATGGCAACGCAGCAGGGTCATTTGACACCGCACTAAGGTAATAGGGGGGGCGCGACCACTGGGGGAGAGCAGGAAGGGGGGCGCAGCAACTAAAGTTTGCGCACCCCGGCAATAGACTAATAGAGGAACAAAACGTTAGATTTCTGGGTACGGTCTTTCTGAGACTCAACCAGCATTTTGTGTTGAAACGTAATTTTTCTGAAGATAATCAGAAAGTAACCAAAGCCTTCAATTGAATACATTCTTTCATGGTCAGTCCTGTTGACAATGTTGCGGAAAGCATTCTAACCGTAGTAAGCAAAAAAGGGTGGGGGGCCGTGTTGATCCTTTTTTCCATGCAGTAACACAGGAGGGAGAGGGAGGAGGGGGTACGATACCTTTTATCGGACCAACAAGTAGTTGATATGTTACAAACTTTCAAACCGCTCAGAGTTACAAAACCATACAATAGAATTTAGATAGGTAAAACGCAGGGGGTTTCCAAATTCAGAATCCTGTTCATTTCTGCTCCGGAGACCTGCTTTACCGCTGGCTTGGCGTGAAATATGGCGGCTCAAATCTCCCAATGCATCACCCCGCTCCCACCCCCCCCCCCCCTCATTAAAATTGAGTTAATGTCGCACCTGGTAGGAAAAAAAAATACTACATCTTATTAGCGCAATTGTATGATGGAATTAAGATTGCAGAAATAATTTACCGGGTGTGATATTTGACCCAAAGTCTCGATGCCGGAATTAACACGACTGGAAATAACGAGTTAATTACCGCATCGCGATCGCTTTAATAATATTTCTATCATAGGCTTCAGAAATGATGGGACACGATGGTAGAAATAGCATTAATACACTACCTAGACCCTTTAGTGGCTACTAACTGCTAAGGTGACCATAGGGTTAGGGCTCAAGTTATGTGATGGCCTCTCAGAGGTTAACGAGCATTACATGGAACTCATTTTCAAAATAGGTCTTGTTGAGGGAAGCTGCATCTTTATGGAGCGTATGGTTTTCAGGGTTCACATTATAGATAGACTGACTGATTAGATTGTAAGCTCTTGGGAGCAGGGACTCCTTTTCCTAAATGTTACTTTATGTCTGAAGCGCTTCTTCCCATCATGTGTTATTTGTATTATTTATTATTTATATGATTGCCCCGTGTATTACTGCTGTGAAGCGCTATGTACGTTAATGGCGCTATATAAATAAAGACATACATAGGCGAATTCACTCAAACCCGTTTCCAGGATTTTCGCGATCTTTCCGCACACAAAATCCGTTCCGCGGTGTCAAATCTGCAGACCGATTTGGACAGTGTCAACCCCGCGTGGATTCATCAAAACCCGCCATGGGATACCGCCCGTTGATGGATTTGCAGAATCCAGTCGGCGGATTCAGCAATCCGTTGGCGAATTCTTAAGAATGCACGGCTTGGACTCTGCAAATCCGTCCACGGGTCTCAGAATTCGTGGAGTTAATAATCTGGTAATCATTAAAAAAAAAAACGCAAAACGAGAATCGCCCTTTTTGAGATTAATCCGCTGAAATCCGCAGACCACAAAACCCCGGCCGTTCCAATACGGATCCAAATCCATCCCAAAAAATGTGCCTGTCTCTAGTTGTCATAACGCCGGTTTATATGCCAGTCACACATCGACTGTGTATTATAACATAGTGAATTCCCAATGTAATCAGCAGGATAATGTTTCACTTCTTGATCTGTTTCGTTTACTCGAGGTGTTTACTTCTTCTGCCAATTACCTTCTAACTCAATTTATGCTGCGTTCAATAAAAGTCAATGGGGCGGCTTTCCTTTCATACAAACGTACAGGAGCGCAAATGTGGGCGATCAGATAAATGGACCAGTTTCATATCATTAGCCTTGCATTTTTGGTATCACCTGCAGGTTATGAGTTACGTGCAGAAAGATTGATAGCAATTTTTACATAGAATTTTCTTGGCTTACAGACGGAGTAAGACTTACGCTCCTCATAGTGAGGACGAACAAACAACAATCTTTGGCGCCCGGGAAAGTGTCTGCCGAGATGGAGATGCGGGGGTCCATGCTTCTGAATGGGACGCCCAATAGTGTTAATCTTTTGGTGCCGTGTGACCACGGCATCGAAGACACTTAGGCTTAGTCCATCTCGGCCAGCTTGATGGCGGTGCCATTGGTGCCATGCGCTTACATACAGAGGCCACGCGCTCTACCCCACAACAATTAAACTGATTGATGGCTGAGAGCCCGGGGGCCCCTGTAAGTGCCCTTTACCTTCTCTCTGGAGTCGGCAACTTCTTCTGCAATCATTTGATGATGACGTCGCCAGCTCGCGGTGCAGCAGGGTGAGATGCCGCTCTGGAGAAGAGACGAGGGCGCGCCAAAACCCCACTGCACCGAGTCCCACCAAACTCCCAGCCGGCCCTTCTCCATCTGTACATACTTTGTTTAACCTTCAAATTGTCAATTTCTTTATTGCGTTACTGAATTTGTCTCTGCAACTGGGAAGCGGCTTCTTGCTATCACTCCTTTTTCCAGTGTCCAATTTTCTCTTGACTCCTGGAATTCGATACAGTCTCAAGAGGTATCTGAAACTGTTGATGACACCATCCTCCCATTTCTTTCATCTAGAGCAGTGGTAGAGCAACATGATAGACTGCACCTCAAGGGTTACACATTACACTGTATAAATGGTGTACAGCAGAAGGGACGTTGCAGCCTTTGGTAGGGAGCGTCCCGCCACCCCTACAGTCAGCTGCTTAATGTCGGCGCCTCTCCTTACACTTCTAGTGATGTGCACAGTCATTATACAGCACTGTGAGTGGGAAGAAGCCAGCAATTTGTTATTTACTCCCGGTTAAAGAGAATAGGGTACCCTTGAATGAAATTGGAGTTTTCTTTGATCAATCTGATATATTTATCTTGCTCGGCACCGGCTCCGCAATTTTCATGGCTGGGTAGGTTTACCACACTCTTATATAAAGTATCTTCACGAAGGTTGTACCCATGAAACGGCTACCGCTAGTTCTGCTGGAAGATAAACCTCCGTATTATAGAGCTGTAACATTACTGTTGAATGATGAAGGAGTCGAGATGAAAATGTGAAATTGTCATTCATGGTGCGCTTAACACATTCCAAATCTCGTTTTCACGGCAATCGGTGCCTCGTTTCTCCAAGTAGTATAAATGTAGCATTATGAAAAAAAAAGGTAATGGAAAAAGCAATGCTTGTAAATGCCATCCGAAGACCACAGAACCGAGAGTTATCAAAGTTTCCATGGCGCCCCAAACTAGCACGACTAGGAGTCATTAATCTGAAGATGTATAAGGCCTCGGCCATGCTCCCTGCTGGCGTGCTGAGGCGCAGGGAAAGCGGGTGCTTTCCCTGGCCTTGCGGTTGCTTACCGCACGCGCTGTTAGCGGGCCGTCAGGGGGCGGGCCGGGGGCGGGCGTGTCACTGGCCGGGGGCGGGCCAGTGACATCACGTAGCTGGTGCGAACCGCTCACGTGACCGGCCTGTCGCTCCGGCAAGCGGGGGAATTTTAAATTCCCCTAAGACCTGCGCTTCCGCAAGCGCGCGGAAGCGCAGGTGAGCCCCTACTAAAGCCGCTCTAATTGCGGCTGTAGGGGCTCAGTGCTGAGCGGGAGCGCGCGTCAGCACGCTTCCGCCAGCAAGCGCTAAACATGGTCAAGGCCTAAGGGATGTTAGCTGGGTGTAGGAAGACTTTGGTTGTCTTAGGGAGAAGGAGCGGCTCAGTGAGTAAAGACACTGACTGGCACTTAGTTTGAAGCAGGGGAACCTTGTTCAATTCCCGGTGTCAATTCCTTGTGACCTTGGGCAAGACACTTTATCTCCCTGTGCCTCAGGCACCAAAACATAGATTGTAAGCTCCATGGGGCAGGGACTTGTGTCTGTAAAATGTCTGTGTAAATCTAGCAGCACTATACAAGAACAAACTATTAATAATTATTATCCTTATCTGAACTTTTAACACAGATTCCAGTAACAAATGTATCAGATGCAACTGCAAATATAGCTTAACCGAAGAATAAAATTCAGTGTATACATTTTCCAAGCTGACCCCATATAATTATAGCAACAATCCATACTAATTGGACAGGGACTTATCGGAAGCGGGTGGGTTCATGATATATTTAGTGATTCCGTTTTTCTGCGTTGATATTTCTGCACAACAGGTGTTTAACCCTTTTTTTGTTTTTCCGGTGTTTTCAAATGATTTTAAAAAATCTGTACAGACAAGCGAAATATTCGGCCAAGGTCACGAGCCAGACAAATATTGCCTTTTTTTTAACCTTTTACCTTGTCAAAGGTCATTGCAATTTGGCTTAGCCACTTCAGTGCCTTATATACGTAGGCTGCTGGTCATTTGGCTAGTTTTCTTGGGGGCATTGGCACGATAGGGGTTAAAAAGCTAATTTGCAAACTCTTAAATCCCTAGATTTGCGTAACGCTGGGGCTATATGTAGGACGCACATGTTTCGCTCGCCGTCTGGCGGTATTCCTCTAAAATCGTACTCATTTGATAAATCTAAGACTCCTCTCGCGACATTATTAGCCCTTTGAATAAACACACAATCCTTTGAAAACTGACTAAAGGTAACACGTATTTGGATGTTTTATTTGTCTGTGTCCTTTTCCTTAAGTTTCCATGCATCTGCAGGAGGTGAAACTCAGTAGGAAACGATGCTTCATTTCTGTTTTTTTATTGGATTTAACCGGAAGATGATCCATTGGTGGCGTCTTTCCGGAAAATCTCCAGTGCACCGGCATGTGGCAGATTTATATTCTGTACTCAAACAATTTCCTCAAAGCGCAGGTCTCCTCTAGGACAGAGATACAAAGCACAGCTCTGCTCACAAGTTCACAATGCAATTCTTCATTTATTGTAACAGCCAAGAACAGAGGAGAGACAATGTTGCAGGTCCCATATGGGCCTCTTCATCAGGTGGCCTTGTGAGTAGAGCGCTACTTTGTACCTCTGTCCTAGAGGAGACCTGCATTTTGAGGAATGTGTTTGTCTGTGTTGTGTTGGCTGCACAGGCGGGATTCCCCGCGCCTGAAACTGTTTCCCCCCGCACTTTGGAACTTTACTACAGATTTATATAGTCGCCAGCAAGAAGCTGCTTGTAATTGCCTTTAAGTGGGCGGGATTATAGTGGGCGCGCATGCGTGACGGAGCACACGGCGTCGCTTCCGCTTGTCGCCCGAGCGATGTGTGCAGTGCTGATGGAGGCGATGGGGAGGCGTGGCGGACGCGTCAACAGAATGGTTCACCCTCATTAGCTGAACCGCTCACGGGACGCGGCCGTCACGCGGAAAAAAAAACAACATTTTGTGTCGGGTCAAAATTCAGCCGTGCGGGCGCTCTTCATCGCTAGTGCGGTTGCCGACACTAGGGTCGGCCTCATAGCGGCCCTGCATTTTGTTTGCGACTCGCACGCCGTCGCACGCGCCATCGCACTCACTATAATCGCGGCCTTAGTGATTGGTTCACAGGAAGGAAGCTGCCCAGCGGTCACCTCAATATTCAAAGTGTGGTCTTACTAACGCTTTATAGAGGAGCATAAGTAGGCTTACGTCCCGTGGCTGCATCATGTCATCGCGCCTGGAGCCGTCACATGACCAGGAAGTGCTGAATGTCCAGTGCCACTCTGGTGCTACACCCACTACTCTGAAGGTCACACCTTCTCAAGCCAAGGGGTAGATGTTCTTCTTCACGCTGAATAGGAGGGTGGTACATCTTCGGACATACCTCTTTGATTGTAAGCTCTTCATGGCAGGTATCCTTTCTCGCAATGCTTGATTCCATGTTTTATTCACCTATTGAGGCACTTGTCACATTATAGCTCCCCGTATCCTAATGTCCAGCATTGAACGTATTCACGTGCATACATAACATTCCAGTGTATGAACTTCACTGTTAAGTACCGGCTTCCATAACTTTGAGTGAATTGTCCGCAATGCAGGAATATTAAAGCTGGGTCATTTTGGCTGCAATAATCTAAGAGATGTATCTTCTTCAAACGAAAATGCTAGAATGGGGTCAGCTCACGGTTAGTCTTTTGCATCTGAGGTCCAAGTTATAAATGTGATCCTGGCATGATATTTCCATAGCACTGAAGGATAATGCAGAACAAGCTTTAGATTATCACTTTGCAAATTGGATCAGCTTTGTACAAATGTGATAGGTTCACCCAGCATAAAAAAAATCAGTTCTTCTCTCTGTAGTTTGCTAAGAATATGCAGCTGTTAAGGTTGGACTGGAGCACATAACTCACGCTGAATGAATTATGTTTTGAATTTATACTAGACAATACAGAGTCAAACTGAGGGGACAGGAAATACTACAAAGAAAGTGTTCAGCTGTTCCGTGCTTTTATCATTTAAAACTACATTCCCAAATATGCTTTCTTTCATAAATCTAAGGAGTCTGTGTATTAAACTCCTCAACTTGTTTAGACACACAGCGCAACGCAAATAAGTTATCTGTTATAATTATTTATCATTTCTTTATAACGCGCCGACATATTCCGTGGCGCGGTGCAATAGAGTCGGAGGACGAAAAACAATAAAATAACACGCCTTAACATACATGGTGAGGTAAGGAGGGTCCTGCCCCAAGGAGCTTACACACTATAAAGAAGGGCAAGTGGAAATATAGGGTGCAGTGGGATAAGAAGGCGGGTGTGTTTCGGAGTACAAATGACAGCCTTTGGCTACCGCCTTTGTTGTGACTCAGGTGTTTTCATCTCCAAGAGAGTCTCAGGTAAAGCGTTGTTTCTTGCCCCAAATATAAGAAACTTCTTAATAATTTTAAGCAGAAGATCCAAGTGTATGCCCAAGCAATGCCTTGCCAAGGGGCTTATTCCATATCGACATTGTTGGTCCTAATTAACTCCAGTTAATGGGGGATTTTGGCAGAAAACACCCTCGATCGGACACTTTGGCGGATATAAAATAAGCCCATACACTTCATATCGATGCCAAAAAGGGCACTAATGCCTTTTGATACATACAGTAGCCCATACAATGTAAGGTGAATGGGCTGTAGGGGGGTCTTATGGCAGAAGACTACTTAGCAAGTGTAGGTCATAGTGGACCTTGGAAAAAGCTATGTTCCTCTCCTCACTCAGGAGTCAATATCGCTAAATAAATCAATACATTGTGTGACACAGCAGGTGGTATTTATTTGAGTTTAAAAGCTGCAAAATTGGGCCAGAAACAGTGCAAAATGACGAGGTTTCTGAAAGGAAAAAAATCCCTAGGATTTCTTTTCAGTTATTTTGTCTGTTAATCTGCAGGTGTTTTGTCCCGAAGAGACTTTGATAAACAGTTTGATGCAGCAATCCTGGCGGGCTATTTTTTAAGGGTGGAGGAGGGGGTCTCCAGGAGATAAACCGCTCTATTTTCAGCTCCAGGGACCCCCACGGTTCCAGAGATACTTCCAGTTGTGGAGGTCCCCTTGCCTTTTGGCAAATAAAAACAATAGCGGAACAATAAGGAAGCTGGTGGCCCTTGAGGACTGGAGTTGGCCACCGCTGACGTGCCAAGAACATTTAACAATGGCTCTGAAACGTATGAAGATGAAAATACAGAGATGTCCCAGTGCCAGCTATCTAAAACTGCTTATGTTCAGTAGAAATCTTGAACAGGTCTTGGCTCAGATCCTCGGCAAAGGTCTTGGCTCGGAGCAATCGTTTTCGACCTTGATGAGTTACCCGATCTGCTTTATTTCTCAGCATCTCCCCAACTGTGAAATGCATTACCTCACAGACGAGGGCTGAGGAGCCAAGGATCCCACTTAACCTTCTCAGTATGCTACGAACACAATGGAAATTTGTCTGATGCCAATCGGCCAGAGCCTGCATTGGGACATTCATGTGGGGGGGGGGGGGGGGAGTGGTATGACTTTTGTTAACCACTTCAGTGCACTACATGGGCAACAAATAATCAATAGATAGACACACATGGGGGGCTTCACCAGGGGAAGGTGGTTAGCTGGCACAGGCAAACTTCCGCCTAACATCACTTGGCTACATCTTAGGGCCTCACAATATGAGGGGTCTCAAAAACAGAAACAAAATCATGCATTTCCAGTTTTAAAATCAGATGATAAATAAAGAAGATATGGGGGGGGGGGGGAAAGAAGATGCTCTACAAATGTGGACATTTGCATTCAAATAAGACCATAAGCATTGTGTGCATCGGAAGGGACAAATGGCGTAGCTTATCGTTTGGGGACATCCTCAATGACTTTGCTCTCCAAAAATCACGACAGAAAATGTTTTCATATTGAAATGAATGTGTTGGGTAAACCCTGTTCATTTTAGCTTCACACCATCATCTGTGTATACTGTATAACAATTCCGGTATAATGCTGTCATTCATTGCAGTTTCATGTTTATATTTTCTATGATCCCTTCAGACAGAATAATAAATCTATTTCTCATTTTTGGGGCCTCTTAAACTTGACCTAGCTTAGGACCTCAGAAGGTCAAAGTCCTGCTCTGCTTGCCAGCATATTTACTAGGGACCTAAGGCTTCTGGTAACTGTATCACATCTTCGGTTTTGAATTCACAGACCTGTGCTGACCTGAACTGTTTAATCCTTGCCTCTGCAATGCCCTAACGATGACGCCAGACGTCTTCATGATGAACCAGGCACGTCGGACGCACTTGGTCCTTTTATAGGTGTTTAGATGGGGCGCCGATGTAGTGTCCAGCCCGATCCAAATGAAAGGGGAAACCAATCCACCCCTTCCATTTCTGGCATCCAGGACTTAATAGATGTCCATGTTTCATGTCCATATCCAGGACTTAAGCAGTCACAAGACGTGGAAGTGGTTGAGGTCCCGTGGCACAGTGGTATACTCAGTAAAGGTTAACACCGTATTAGTACTTTTTAACCCACAATTTCACCTCTTGAAGTCTATAACAACATCGCTTAAAAGTGCGATACCATGTAGCTGGCCGAAAACAAATCCTTTTGTAAAGAATTCAAATAGTTTCCTTAAACAAATCTACTCGTGCTAAATGCAAAGATTCCGCTGAGTTTGAGTCTTTGTAATGAATTACAAACTGCATTTCTTAGGGGCCTCTCAATGGGTTAATGATTGCCAATCACCTGTTTTCTTTATCCTTACCCCACCTGGTCCTTATCAGAGAGCCAATAAGAATAAAGGCAGGGAGAGAATGGGGGGGGGGGGGGGTCTGTACCTGTGCAGGACGCTGGTTGGACACACAGCGGCAGACAGAAGGGAGCAGCCAGGGGAAATCGAACCCCTCCCAAGTCTCTGCTCACCGTGTTTACAAACCAATTAAATATAAATCATATAAAAAAAATGATGGTAGTTGCCAAATGTTGGTAATTAGGCACCAACCACCCAAATGTCCCCATGTCACTTTCACTGGTGGGCTTTGGTCGTTGAAGGTATTGCCCCTGTAAGTGTTCCTTGTGATATAATGTGCCAACATCATCACTCGATCCTGTGCACAGTCTTTCAGAGTGTGTTTTGATTCCTGCGATAATATCATATTATCTGCTGTGTTTCCCCAGTTCCCCATGAGACTGTAAACCACATTCCCCAGCACCGAAGCTTTCTTAAAAATCCCTTGCGGCATACAGCAACGTTCATTTCTCTTTCCCTTTCTTTTCTTAGCGCCCCGGCTAAGTAACAATATTTATTCCCCAGCTAATTGAAGAGAAGAAATGTCAATTAGTTAGGATGTGACCGTGATTATCTCTGGCGAGCGCTTGTTGGCATCCCTTTTAAACAGCACGCGTGGGGGTGGGGAGGGGGGCTTGTTGGCAGCCAGAAAGTGTGGTGTGGATTTAAACAGATTGCAAACTATAGCTTTGCAGTCAAAACATTTACAGGTGTGTGTTGTACCAGGCTGCGACTGTGCCAATCTCGCTGCAGGACTTCCACGGCTTCATTTACTGACAGTGAATGTTTACATACAAAGTGACACAGTTAAAGAGGGAACTTGGGTAAATCTACAGTTTTTTACCCATGTGCTGCCAAACCGTTGCTGGGCCCTCTGACAGTGAAGGGGTTCAACTTGGCGTCAGTCCACGCTTCCAGAGCAATTTTATTTCACACTAGCTGATATACCCGGCGTTGCCCATGATGTAAGGTTCTGCCTCCCCATCCTCCCTCTCAACTCCCTTCCCCCCCTCTTCACAGCTGTTCAGGCTTCCCCCCCTTCTCTCCTGACTCCCTCCCCCCCCCCTTTCTCCTGACTCCCTCTCCCCCCTCCTCTCTTCTGACTCCCTCTCCCCCCCCTCTCTCCTGACTTCCTCTCTCCCCCCCTCTCTCCTGACTCTCTCCCCCCACCCTCTCTCCTGACTCCCTCCCCCCCCTCTCTCCTGACTAACTACCCCCCCCTCTCTCCTGACTGAATACCACCCCCCGCCTGTCCGCTGTGCGCCGCTATCTTACCGGAGGCAGCTGCAGGAGGAAGGGGGTCCTTCCGGAGGCTGCCTGCCCACTGCCTGTCCCCCCCCCCCCCCGGGGAGGGAGGGAAGTGAGCGTTGGCGGCTGGGGCAGGAGGGCCGCGCCGCGCTTCCCCTCCGTCCGGGAGCCGGGGGAGGGAGAGGGAAAAGGGGAGAGAGAGAGAGAGAGTTGGGTGACGTCATAGAGCCGGGTGACGTCATAGAGCCACCAATCTGATTGGCCAGAGGCTGAGGACCAATCAGATTCACCGCAGCTAGTACCAACCTTTCGATTTTATATATTAAGATATTCTAAATGGAGGAGGGGAGAGTTTGTGATACGTGGCTGTACCTGTTCTACAGACAGTTTCATTGTGATTGTCACAGTGCTTGTACAATGGAGAAGTGATGATGTCATTAGATGCGCCCAACATACTGTATGTGTTCTAAGCAGGCAATAGTGCTGGCATTGCTTGGATAGCCAGTGATGTGTTCGCTGGTAGCCATTTTTTATTAAGGGCAAAACAAGACTCAGACTAGAGATGAGTGGTCTTCTAAACACAAATTTGCTTTGCTTCTGTTTTGCCTGAACTTGAGGGGGAAAAAAAAATTCCATATAACTTTTAACCTTAAACATTTGGTCGAAATTGGTGAAGTTGAAGAATCAGGGAGAGAGAGCGAGGTCCTATTTTAGGTGTCTCACGTGTGTTCACAAGTATGTGTCCAAGTGTACCCTACTAAAATTAGACCTCTCTTTCTCTCCTTCTACCCCTCAGTGTCTCTCTCCAGTAAATCCCAAAAGCCCATATTTCTGGTGGCGGATGGTGGACTTTTACTTGCAAACTTTGAAAAAGTTAGATTTTTTTTTAGCAAATCGAAAATGTTGGCAAAGTTTAAAAGTGTGGGGAAAACATTCCTGCACCTCTATCTCAAACATCAGGTAGGCCTTCAAGGTTCAAACGGATAGACTCAGGAAATGAGCCAACACTACAGTGGCTATCTTTATTCAACAGCTTAAGAGGTCCCAGTGTTTGAAGGACTTACTGTACAACCTGCAACAACCAATAACCTAAAATAGAGATGGGAATCTCTAGATCACACATTTAGTATCATGGTAGCTACACAAAAAATGTGGACCCTGCTATCAAATACAGTGCTGCTTTGAATTAGAGAGAGACAAGCATATTTCTAAGGCAAACCTTGGAAAATATGAACCATTCTTGAAGTTCGGACAGGGCTTTGATGACCCAATCTGAATTCATTTGCAGGACATTCAAACATTACATAACACAAACATGTTCCATTTCAGGCCTGGTCTGATGTATTGACGATGGCAGTTGGGAGTGGCTATTCCGACTCTGTTGTCAGGGATAATAGTCTGTATATTTGATCTCATTCTCTTCTATCTGTGCCGAGAAAT
>NW_027456694.1:139724-185700 GCF_040206685.1 Ascaphus truei | reverse complement strand
AGTGCAAGATCTTTGTAACACTTTCCTGTTTGGGATAATTGGTTGCCAATGTTCCCAGCTTGTTTGAGCTGCAAACTGTAACAATAGATAAAGTTACCTTAGTAAAGTCAGTATACATTGTAGCTGCTGAGTTACACTGACTGAAGGATTGATTAAAATTGAAAGGCGGCCATTTACAGAACCCTGGGAAGCAGGCTCACAGGAGAACCAATCGATCGGCAGCTTAGGTAATTCGTTTTTAGCTCTTTTTTAGTGCCCCTTGGACTGCCTCTTTAATGTTAAGTTATACCTAAACTTGGCGTTCCTATCCAGACACTGAGAGAGGGCTTCCGCAGTCTGGACAGTTGTAACACCACTATTAGTCATAATTTAAATAACACAGGGTTATTTACTCTCTCTCTCTCTCTCTCTCTCTCTCTCTCTCTCTCTCTCTCTCTCTCTCTCTCTCTCTCTCTCTCTCTCTCTCTCTCTCTCTCTCTCTCTCTCTCTCTCTCTCTCTCTCTCTCTCTCTTTCTCTCTCTCTCTCTCTTTCTCTCTCTCTCTTTCTCTCTCTCTCTTTCTCTTTCTCTCTCTCCTCCTCTTTCTCTCTCTCTCCCTCCTCTTTCTCTCTTTCTCTCTCTCTCCTCTTTCTCTCTCTCTCTCTCCTCTTTCTTTCTCTTTCTTTCTCTCTCTTTCTCTCTCTTTCTCTCTCTCTCTTTCTCTCTCTTTCTCTCGTCAGAGCGCTGTGCTGCCCATGGACGCAGTCTCCCTAAGCGCTCAGACTTTGCCACTGCACACACTTCTCCGAGAGCAGTTTCTACCTAGCAGAGACAGTATCATTATGTATAAGAGAGTTAGATAGAGCACTGGAATTTATATATGGGTGCTGTTGACCTAACCATCTTTATGATATCTAGAGACAGGACTCTTTCAGAGTCTAGAGAGGGTGTGCTTTACCCCAATTAACTATTTATGTGCTCAGTTTAACCACCATTTCTTGTGGGGCACATATATAAGGAGCCTCACCCACCTAGAACTGAGGCGCTGTCTACATAAGTGGTGATAGTGCCGTGGTAGTGCAAAAAATATATACAGTATATACAATAAGTGAATAATAAAGTGCAATACAATACAAATGCTCGTCCCAAATAGGATCCTCATTAGATCCTCATGGAAGTAGATGGGTGTAATGCGGGCAGCGCAGATGCTAGTATACAGGATAAATAAAAGAAAAGCATATATAATGCTATTGTGTACTCAATGTGACACAGTGTGCGTAGTGTGCAAATGGGTGATAAGGGACAGTGGTAATATAGAATGGGCAAGACTATTACTCACATGGCCATGTGACAGCAAAAAGCCCAAAATGGTATCTTTGGGGGGTGTCCCTCAGAGTCCCTCAATCAGCAACTTGATCACAAGTGGGAGGTGTATGTGTGTTCTCGCTCACTTATCCCCTGGTCAGTGACTTGGATATCAAGTGGGAGGTGTGTGTGTGTTCTCCCAGTTCTGGTTTCAAATGGTGTCTCTCGGTGTGGGATAATACACACAGAGGAGTTCTCCTCTTCCTTTTCCCGTCCCCGCAGACCGTGTGGGAATGCAGCACGCGATCCAGCCTGAAAAACAAGCGCTCATTGGGCATGGAGTCGCCATCTTGTCATGGGGTCACTGATGGAGTGCCAGACCCCATGACATAGGGCAGGGACGGCCAACAGGTCAGCTTGGTGGCCCTTGAGGGAAGGTCTCAGACTGAGCCACTCATTGAACCAACTGTGCTGAAGCAGGCATATTCTAAAAACTTTCCCTGTGGTGGCCCACCCCCTGTCTTAGACAATTGCAATGGTTGTCAGTTGTCATTTTTAAAGTCCCAATCAAACTCGGTTTTTACATCACAATTTGTTTCAAATAGAGAAGGTACTTGAGGCCTTAACCCCTTCAGTACCACCTTGCTGGCCATTTAAACATTTGGCACTGTATACATTTAAGTATTATTCTTGTGATTCGCTTCATATGCACCTGTATGAAGACTATAGATTGCATTATTTTTTTTCCAGCACAATTTGAGCTTTTCATAAGTATCTATCTCGGGCGGATTGGATATCATGTGACCAAGATAGGATGCCATAAATATGAGGGGGGGGGGATGACTTATTTTCTTAATATTGTCCCCCGATATCACTACACAAACTCATTCATTTCATTAAAACGAGTACGAAATATGACTTCCGTGTGTTCCCTGATTACACCGATACCAGACATGGACAGGTTTACATACAGTCCTTTTTTGGGGCCAATACAGATGGATTTTGAATGGAAAGCTCGGGAAATTCCGTGAAACGCATAACGCCAGTGTCGTCCATCTCTACTCTTCACCACTAAGGGTAGTTGTCACCCACGAGGCCATTGAAGGGTGGGGCCGTGTTGGTCCTTTCTTCCATGTGGTAAAATAACAGAGAAGGGAGAAAGAGTTGGCAGTGCGAGACCTGATGAAGGACGCTGAGTGCTTCGAAAGCTTGTAACATATCAAGTATTTATTGCGCCAATAGAATGCATCACACTACAGTACCTCCTACTTTTCCCGGTTATTTTACCTACGGGGCCATTGTTATTGTCACAATTTTGCAATCAAATGTTTCAACCGGGATTTCCGTGTCCATGTAATGAAACCCTAGTAGGCTATGCAGCATATCAAGTTACGTTTTAAATTGGTTTTGGTCCCATGTGCATACAGAATTTGGTCAATTAGACCTCACCGAACTAATTTTGTACAATGCTGTACATAATATGGCTATCCAAAGTTTATCTGGATGAGCTAATGTTGCACGCCGTAAAAAAATAATTAAAAAAAAGTTTTGTCAACTTAAAATCTAAAAATAAATACATTACTTTTTTGCTTAGTTAAAGCAGCACTGCAGGTTGCATTGTTTTATCCTTTTATCTTATAGGATTGAAGCACGGGGGTCTCGGGAGCTGAAACTCATTCGTTTCAGCTCCGTGGGCCCTCTGCTTCAAAAGATACTTTACTCCGTAAGTCGGCGCCGGTATCTCTGTGGACTTTAAATGTCCAGGTTGTGTGAGCCAATAGGAAGCAGCAAGGGGTGATATCACCGCTTCCTATTGGCCCACGTGATGCGGGACATTTAAATGACACATCTCATTAGGCACACAAGTGTCCTGGCTGCAGATACCGGCAACCCCGTACGGGGGTTGTGTGGACATTTATGGGCGATAAATGAAGGGTCCCTCTCCCCTCACCTTGCACTCAGATCTTCCCCCCTCCTCTGTCCCTGCTCTCCCCCTGAGCCCCAATAACCAACAATCCCCCCCCCCCGCCCCCCCTCACCCCGCCAAAGCCTTTCATTAACGGTTTGGTATAAAAAAAATTGGACAGACTGGTGATTGAATTTTAAATTAAAATCTATCCACAGAATAATTAATACAGAGGCCAATTTATTTTTCTTAGGGGGAGTACATCAGCAATTAGCAGACGGGGCCAGGACACCCTAGTTTTTCCAAGTGACCAGCAGAGTGTTATTTTGGTAATGGCCCAATGCGAAAACGCTTTGCCTGGAAACCAGAGATGTGATACTCTTTGTGTATGATCCAAAGTGCTTTGCATAGCTGCTACCATGTCACTCCTATGGCAATATGTTATTCTAGGAGTTGCTTTGCAATCAATTATCATCACCCCTGACAGGCTATTCAGCCTAATTTCCATTAGGAGCCAGGGAGAAGGGAGAAGTAGCCACAGGCGAATCTCTTTTACAAGGTTATTACGGTGTGGGCTAATCATGTCCTGGGAGTCTGCAGCCCAGGCCACCGCTGTTTGGATAACTGTTCCAACGTTCGTTTATTGAAAACCTCCAGCAGAACATTGAAGGAATTACTGTAAATCAATTATCCATGTTGGATGTCAAAGACTTTAGACCCTGAGCAGGAGTTATAGCTTGATATATTCCGGTAGCTGCACTAGGCTGAGTATCCCCATTTATGAAATATACCCTCAACATGGTTAAAATGGTCCGTTCATAAGCAGAGCTGCGTCAAAGGAAATGTCAAAGAGAATAATGGAGGAATCTTTATTTTTCAGCCCTGCAGTGAGGAGGCGGCAATTGCGATGTGACATTAGAAGACTTAAGTGCTTTAATATTCATTAATAGTAGGTCCGGAACAGCCCACCCCTGTCCTTACCACTTCTTTTAAACCCGATGTTGCATGGTATAATGAGGAATGTGGCAGGGTTGTCACATCCTAAGAGAAGCTGGAGCCATTAGTAATGTCTCTCATTGCCCATCAGAATGCTAAATGCTTAAATTCTGGGGCAGCACGACCGGGGGTGCAGCACAGAGCCCGATTTACCCAATTGGGGTCCCTAGGCCAGGAACCAGCCCCCCCCCCCTCTGACCCTCACCCCCCCCCCCCCCAAAAAAAAATGTTTTGTCACCCACGCAGCCGTCCGCTCAAACCGAAAGCATCGCCGCGCAGTTATCCGTCAGGGTTTCAAATTAGGGTTCAAAGTTCCGGTTGATGTCGGTGTTTAAGGAAAAGTTTCTGATAACAACGGCAACCATTAAAAACTATGCACCGATTACGCCGTCGGTAAACTGCTCCCGATGGTTAAATAATACGCCGCTGCACCCGCCGCCACTGATAATAATTTTAGTTCGGCGAGCCGTTGGGCCTGGCAAGGGGCCCCCTAAAATGTAGGGGTCCAAGGCCGGGGCCTGACGGGCCTATATTAGGAAATCGGGGGTTCTGGTGGAGTACACTCATTTGCACGAGGCGGTAGCTTCTGCGGTGGCGGCAAAAGTGGAGTTGCAGCCCCATCCAATCTGGGGTGCTGTGCCCTCTCACTCCGCCCCTTGGTTTTGCCGGCTGGGAGTAAGGATGGGGGGGGGGGATGGCAGGGCGACGCAGTCGGCGTTTGCACAAGGCGGTGGGACAGTTGGTGCTGGAGTTCCCTATTCATCTTAATGCTATTGCATTGTAACTGTGTGTTACCCAACTTCAAACAATATGTAATGACCATTTTATTTTGGCGTAACCCCTAACCGGCTGCAGTGACACACACACTCCATGCACACTATAATTAGATTCCTTCTTCCATATTATATGGATTCTCAGGGGTTTTTGCTTCAGCTTGGATTGCAGCTACGGGTCAGGCAATATAAGTGGATTGTAATTAATGGGGCGCCAGGAACGTTCCCTAAAGAATTACTTGTATTTATTTAATAGTGTTAAAATACCTGATAGCCTCAGCTTTGTAGCTTTACTTGTTGTGGGAGTAATGTTTCACAAATACACTATCTTCAAGGAAGAACAGGAGGTAGACCTATAATCCCCCCCAACCCCAAAATGGGCTGTTTGTATTTCCATTTTAGTAGACAATTTCTGGGTGGGTTGAGTGTCTATGGCGTGGTTCTTGTCAAGGTTCGAAGGAGAAGCCACGGGGAGATTCCAAAGGGATGCTGCTTGGTAGCTGGAAGCAGGAGTCCAGATCAGCGGTGTGATGGAGGCAGGGAGCTCAGGAGCAGGCGAGTGGGGTAGTCAGACGATCCAAAGTCCGGGCAGGCGGCAAGCAGAAGAGTAGTCGATCGGGTCAAAGGTCAGAGCAGGGAACAAGCAGCAGAGTAAAGAGACAAGCCGGAATCGATACCAGCTTTTCGCAAGAGCCAGCAGCAGGTCTGAGAGCTTCTGAGCAGCAGTGAAACAGAGAACCTGCCTCCAGGGTAGCGAGCGTGTTGTGAAGCAGTGGAAGACAGGACAGGTGCCTTTTTATAGGCTGTTGGAAGTCAGGTGGTGCCGTCAATATAGCTGTCTACCGAGGGCCTGTATAAAAGGATGCAGTCCCTGTGTGCGGGTCCTTGCAGTTGACTATTAGCTCTAAAAGACACAGCAGTGGCTAACTTCAACGGTTCATCAAAGGCTGTGCCAAACTTGCTACTCATTTGCTTTACCTCTATAGCTGGATTCCTCAAAGAATATAACTATTTACCCTTTGCTCTGCACCGCACTTGCCTCTGCTCAGGCTTTATGAGAGAGACAGAGACAGAGAGAGACACAGAGAGACAGAGACTCTTCGAGGTCGGGTCAGTCAGGAATCCACACACAAATAGTCTTTTATTTCACGGACGGGAAAAAAAACAGGTTATAATACACTCAGCAGTGCAGAAGGTGAAACATAAACAGCATAGATCTGCAACAACACAATGTCTTCCTTTTTAGACTGGGTGAGAGTCCCAGTTAAGCCCTCTGGGAATCTTCTATCTTGCAGGCTCGTGAAGCTCCTTGGCCTTGGTGCTGGGTGAGAGTCCCAGCTGTTCCTAGGGCAAGCACTCTGGGAACCTGCCCTTTCAAACCCTACAGATCAGTAGTTGATTGGAATACCCTATCAGGCCTGGATGCTAGGGTGTGGTCTCCTACGCATGGAACAGTGAGGGAGTTAACCTCCTCACTTTAATGTACTTGCTGGCAAGCGCCAGCGGGTAAAATAATGCATTAGCCCCGCCCCTTCACGCATGCACAATGGTGTCTGCTCCTGCTGGCGTGTTTTGTGTCGCACTTTATTTTTCCCCCCCGAATTTCCTCTCTCACCATATTTACTAGGGCACTCCTGGTTTTTAACCAGCTTTAACTGCACTGTAGCTTTTATAGTGCTCCGAAATTTTAACCCCTTAGGTACAACACACATGACACGCATGCCATGCTATTGGCTATATTATTGTTTTGTTTCCTCTTTTCTCTTATTAGTGAGAGAGATACAAACAAAAATAACATAGAAAACACATCTAGTGACGTACTAAATAACTTGTCCTATTGGAGGTGCGTTGGGGATTCTTTGCGTGTGTCACGCTACCACGGGCCAGCGTTAGCAGTAACGTCTGCTACTTCTATATACCTTCTAATGCAGGACCGTTAAACCCCATCTGGGACATTTGGCCACGGTCAAAACTGCCGCCACCAGGAGGCCTCACCTCGCCGCTCACGATCTCGACGTCGCCATCTTTTAATGTCTCGCCGTTCCAAGGACATTTAAAGATGTCGCGCACGACCGCTGCTGTACACGGAGCGGGCAGATGGCTAGCGCCGAGGTGTCCTGAGGGTGAGTTCTCCTGGGGGCGACATGTGAGGTGGCGGAGCGCCGGCGGCGGTTTGATCGCAGCGAATCGTCTCATTCCATGTTAAACACACGGTCCAAGAAGCTGTGTGATGCGGCCTGGAAGTGGGAGGGAGGGAGTTGTTTGGATGGGAGTGGGAGGAGGTGGGAGAGGAGGTGGGAGAGAGGTGGTAGAGAGGGAGTTGTTTGGATGGGAGTGAGGAGGTTGGAGAGAGGTGAGAGAGAGGGAGTTGTTTGGATGGGAGTCAGAGGAGGTTGGAGAGAGGAGGTGGGAGAGAGGTGGGAGAGAGGGAGTTGTTTGGATGGGAGTGAGAGGAGGTGCGAGAGAGGAGGTGGAAGAGAGGAGGTGGGAGAGAGGGAGTTGTTTGGATTGGAGTGAGAGGAGGTGGGAGAGAGGAGGGGGGGAGGGAAGAGAGGTGGAGGAGGAGAAAGAGATGTGAACAGAGAGAGAGAGAGGGGATGGGGGCATAGTGACTATGCTAGTCAGTGGACTACTTTATTGTTTCCTTCCACCCCTCTGATAAAGCGCCCCTAGTCTTGCAGTTAAATTTAAGAATAGTCCCCCAACCTATTCTGCGTCTGACGGTCCTATACTAGGGGTGCGGTAATAATACATTTACTTTTTCAAACCTGGAGCACCACTACTTTTTCTTTTTTGGTGTCTTCTCCCGGGGGCGGATTGTGCGTGGACGCAACCCCGTCTGCTCCATCTGTATACCTTCTATTCCGATGCCTTGCTGGCCCGTGGGGCATCAAAGGGATTACCCAACTTCTCTTGAAGATCATTCATTCCCATCGTCTGATTCCATAGGAATAAGTGCTTCATACATAAAAGTGGACACCAGGACAGTCAACCACGGAGCCACTGATTGGGCCACCTGTGCTGAAGCAGGGATGTGCCTGTTGGTGGCCCTTGAGGACTGGAGATGACCACTCCTGCCTTAAACCATTACACCATCCACCCCACGTGCCGTACCTGTGGCTGAAATGACACCTACCGTATGCAGACATTTTTTCCAGCTGCCTACATGTAGGACTTTCCCCAAGACCATAATGAGACTGTGTTTTGAGCGCGTGACGGGGGCAGCACTTGGAGACTACGCCATTAATTCGAAGTTAGTTAAATTAACAACATTTAAGACCCACATGTCAATCTGCGAGCGGCAGGAAATTGCACCTTCGGCCCAATCATATTTCCAGTGAAGTATTCCCCTTCCACGCAATGGCCTCTGTGTGTGCTTCACCTTTATTGCTAAACTGTGTCCACAGCACTTATATTATCCTTTATTCCGGGCCCCCTTTAAGCCTCCCTGGGGAGTTGGCAGAGCCGTATCACTGAAAGAGGGTTGTTGTTTCACGTCTCGACTTTTCTATTTATTTGTTTATCTTCCTGTCATGCTTCACGACCGAGGGTTTTTTTTTAAAGTGAAGTGCGACACTATTTAGATTCTTTGATTGACTGCTGAGGCAACGTTCGTTAACCATGACAAATGCCCCCGAACACACAGTCTCGAGTGTTCCCAACAGCAGTAAAAAAAAAAAAAATAATAACACTAAACTCGTTTTCTCGTTGACCTCATCTGTAAATAAATTTAGGCTGAAGGGGGGGGGGGGTTAGGTGTAATCATAAATTAGCATTAATTTCCTGTAATTAATGCAGACATGTGCCCATTAGAACATAGAAAGTTTGAACACATAACCAGGCAAATTTTATTTTCTGACCTGCGCACCAAATTTTCCACGTCAAACGATATTTCTTATTTGCGTCGGAACAGAATAGAACTGGGGGGGGGGGGTTGGGGGGCTGTGCGTGTTTGTTTCAATCGTGCTGAAGCATTTTTGGGCTTAGTGTAGGGGTGGCCAACTCCAGTCCTCAAGGGCCACCAACAGGGCAGGTGTTCAGGATAGCCCTGCTTCAGCACGGGTGGCTCAATCGGTCCCAGCTTCAGCACAGGGGGCTCAATTAGTCCCTGCTTCAGCACCGGTGGCTCAATTAGTCCCTGCTTGAGCAGAGGTGGCTCAATCAGTCCCAGCTTCAGCAAAGGTGGCTCAATTAGTCCCTGCTTGAGCACGAGTGGCTCAATCAGTCCCGGCTTCAGCACAGGTGGCTCAATATGTCCCCTGCTTCAGCACAGGTGGCTCAATCAGGGGCTCAGTCTTTGACTGAAGCAGGGGTATCCTTAAAACTTGACCTGTTGGTGGTCCCTTGAGGACTGGAGTTGGCCGCCCCCTGGCTTGGTGTAAACAAAATGTCATTTAGAAATCCGCTCAATGCAAATAAAATAAAAGAGACACGAAAGAACAACGGAAATATCTATTTGGCTAATAGATAAAAGTGCAGGGCACCGCGGGACACTTAGAAAGTGGGGGTGTTAGTATACATTTTTTGTCATTGTTTTTACTGAAGATGTTGGGGAAAATGCATACAATTTATGGCACGATTCTTTATTGGGATATACAAGGAAGATACAATAAATATTTAAAAAGTGGAGACTTATCAGCAGGAAAGAGCATGAGTTACATACAGTAACATCCTGTCTCTCTTGAGACCAGCAGGGACTATTCATTAATGCAGAAACAGGAGTTGTGATGCCTTGGTCGAGTTTTGGCTTATTCATCAAGTGCAAAAATAGACTTTTCAAGTGGAAAATGGTAATAGCGCAAGACCGGCAATAGAATAACTCATATTGTATATTGTTAGCGAGGGAAATTTACTGGGTCTCAAACGTGGCAGGTTTGTTTGATGTCGGTAAAAGGCGGAGGGGTCTGTGTATCAAAGCAATTATGGAGCAAAACAAGCACGTTTTTCACTTTGCATCAACTACTGTATCAAGAGGCATGTGAGTGCAAGCCAGGCAATAGGTTCTGAGGTCTCCTAACAGAGCGGAGAACAGCAGGATGAGATGGTCCAAGTGATTCTTATCTGCGATCAATTTATGTTTCTTGGTTTCCACTGTATCGAGGTATCTCGCTCACGTTCACTCGTGTGTGTGCCCAAGCTGGGGTGTATTCTTTTTATACCACGTGAGCACACTCACATGTCTCAGACAGGTCTGCACCCCTGCCTTTCCCTATTATCTCTTAGCATGCAATGCTTCTACTGCAGCCAGGAATTCTGGGTAATGACATGCAAATGAGCATCACTTGTTGCTTCTTATCCATTTTAACATGGAACCCCCTATAAGCTTATGCCTGCCGCATTACACAGCTTTTGCAGCACAGCCTGGGTTAAAGAAGTGCAGAGCTAGTAAGCCTACTCACAGACTTTCTATTTCGACCTTTTGGGTCTCATCAGCGTGCGGTAGGTTACCGGCTTTGCCATGTAAAGCCGGAAGTATTATGGTTATGTACTATTTTCATATCTGTTCATTGTAGAGCAGTTGAATATGGTTCGACGCTGTAAACGAAACCATTTCAAGGACGCTCTTTGTTGTCCCTTTGTTGTCTAGTTGTCAGCCTGGAAAGCAGATCCATGCACCTGAGTACATTGGTTGAGGAGGCTCAACAGAGAGTGTGCGAGCTGTCGGCGAAGATACAGAACGAAGGCCTAGGAGTAGACAGCACTGAGAAGGAGAAGCAGCTGAAGTCTTGGGAGTGGAGATACCGCCTCTACAAGAGAATGAAGACGGGCTTTGAGCATGCAAGTGAGTATCTGTTCTAAACTTTGGAAAGTTGTCAGTCTGGTCGCTATGCCTTTGGACACCTCTTAAGATATCGTAAGTACATTTTGCCTGATGGTTCCTGAGCTCAAGGAGCGGGTTTTTGTCTATGTTTGGATTCAGTTCACAAATGACATCACTGACGACCTCACAGATGACATCACTGATGCCATCAGTCATGACATCACAAATGACATGATCCTATCACACAACCCTCAAGCTACCACTTGATCTTGGTCACTCTGAAAATCTAGTTGGCAACATTAGCAGAAATACAGGAGCAGCCAAAGTTCTCCAAGAGGGCGAGATCGTTGTTTGGGACGAGAGTACAATGTCCCACAAACACGCAGAATTAGAGGCGCTCGATCGAACATTTCAGGACCTCGGAAGGCAATTAAACTATTATGGATGGATAGAGAAAGTCCAAATGAGGAAAAAACGGAGCACTGCAGTCACATGAGGGGGTATGCACAAGCCAAAAGATTTAAAATACTTTATTAGGACAAAGGTGAAATATATTCTATTTTTCTATTATGGGTGAAGTTGTTGTGGTTTTAGCCAGGGCGATATCACATTAAGAAACAAAATAAATGTAATTATCCATTTTTAAATCTCAGTATTTTTTGGTTTCTTAGAAGTTCAGGGCACTTCCATTAACTTTCAGCTAGTGCGCTATAGAGATGAGCAAACTTGCCTTGTATTTCCCTCGAACTCTCCAAAAAAAAAAATGTGTTCGGTCGAAGTGAAATTCATTGTTGACCAAACTTTGAATTTTATCGGAGATGAATCTACCAGGAAATATGGGGGGTTGGAGAATAAGAGAAAGTAACTTTGACATAAAGAAAGAGAGTAATGATAGCACTCAAAAAAATCACTGATAATCTAAACAAGATGCAGGGTGCAAATATGAGGAACAAAAGAAGGACCCAATTCCTCCTAAATAATTACAAAGCAGTAATAATAGTTCCAGCACTCGGTGACTAATGCAATACGTCTCAGGAGTAGGTAAATGCCAAATCAAAAAAAGGGTTTAATATCTACACAAGATAAATACACAGAGCAATGTGACACACACACACACAATAATATAATATACACAATGAAAAAATAGGTAGGAAAAAGACAAAAACCCAGGGATAAGGAGTGAAGAGCAAATAAGGGGGGCAGAGGGGGGGGGGCAATGGGCAATAAATGGGGATAAACAGGGGTGCAACGTTTCGGGGACAAACCCCTTCCTCAGGCACGTTCCCTCTCATCCCCAAGGGGACAAAAAGGTACTTACCTTACCCCAATGCCCCAACAACAATAAACAGCACCCCTAACGAACTAAGCAAATTAAAAAACCTCTAAGCAATAAATGCTACCAGAATCTGATATAGCACTGGAGAGAATAACAAATGTAGAATTCCAAAAAATAGTTTAAAATCAAACCAAAGGGTATAAGTCAGCAGACGTACTGTAGTCTCAAGCACTTCTCCTCTCCTGCAGCAAGGGGAGCTGTTAATTTCAGCTCCGGGGACCCCCTGTTTCCTGAGATTCTTATCTCAATAGTGGGTGCAGGTAGCCACTCCGCTCGGCTAGCAGGGATCATATAAGGGCGGAGCATCAAAGCTTCCGCTCCCTGCGGGCCAATAGGAAGCCGTGATGTCATTAAGTTCGGCCTCCTTTAGGTCCACATGACACGGGAGCTTTAAACTTTGGCTAGATACCGGCAAACCCTTTCAGAGGGTCTTTATCTCGACAAGCAGGGGGTCCTGAGATCGACTCCTTCAAACCTATGAAAAAAAGGAGAAAATAAAAAAAACTCCTTGAATTGCTCCTTTATGGCTAATTTACGGAACCCTATTTATTTTAGGTTGGTAGTGACGCTTGGCGCTCCTAGCGTCTCTTATCACACAGCCTCTGATTCCTCCGGATACCCGACGACAACTCTCAATTTCGAGAAACCAAAAAAACATCAGCTTTTCTCATGTCAGAAGCCGGGCTTTAGAGAACACACACAAAGACACGGGAGGGACTGGGAGTTTTAAAGATGGATAACCCCATCGCCAGGCAAACTAGGCTTCTCTGGCAGCGAAGGGGTTAACCGCGACCCTTCTCGTTTTTGGACGCATGGGGAAATTTTGACGTTTTTTTTTTTAATAACAAAACACCTCGGGGCTCTCTCTCCGTTGCCGAGTAGGGCATCTTTCAACAACGTGGTAATGCCTATCCAGGCATCAGTGTTAACCCTTCGCTGGCGGCAATGCATTGCAGCACAGGGGAGGGAAAGGGTTACATAAGAGGTGAAAGCAAGACTCGAGCATGACGTATTTTTCTGGCCGTTAATGGCTGTTGTCCCCAATAATCATTGCCGGCAGGACAATAACCCGATTTAAGGTTTGATAATGCCTTTGTTAATTCCGATTCAAGCCCGCCGTCCTTTTAAGATGGTGTTAATCCATCCTGCTCCATCAGTGTTTAAGCCCCTAACCATTCCATGCAAAGAGAAAACACATGGACCTAGTATATCGTGGGCAACCGCAACACGGCAAAGGGTACTGTAACCGTGCACAGAAAACGGGTGCTCTCAGCCGAAGGCAGACATGTAAAGAAGGTTTTATTTATGCAATGCAAGTTGCAGAGCATTCACCCTTGGAAGCAAAGTGCCTTATAGTCAACCAATTAGTGGTCCGTTTCAGTAGCCCCTTAGAAAGCACACAGTGTCCCTGCCTCGCTGGGTGGTCCCTTCTAGCTGTCTCCAGTTCCCCACGGCAGGCTGTGACTCTGGGAAGGCTGAGGACTGCTCCCTGAACAGGCTCCTCTCTGATTCACGCACGTTCCCTGGAGCGGGTGGCTGGGCCACGCTCTCTGCTGCTTTCACAAGCCCCCTTTCTTTCGCTCTCTTTCCCTCAATGTTGTGTGAGCCACGATTCCAACTGGCACATCATGGCAGCACTCTCTCCACTTCACTCGTGGGGGGGGGGGGGGGTGGGGAGGGATGGTGAAGCTCGTCTTATCCTTATTTAGACCAGGTTTCAGTGACGTCCTCACCATCACTCTGGCTGGCATCTCTGGACTGGTAAAGGCAGATCTCTCTCTATGGCTTTTGAACAACACAGGCTTTTTCATAGTGAGTTCTCGGAGTGGCTACGTGCAGGAGGTACAGTAGCTTAGGGGGTATCAGAGAGGATAATATATATATATATATATATATATATATATATATCAAGCCAGAAATGCTAAGGCAGTCACCATGAAGGCAATTTTTGCAATGAATGGAAATATTTGTGGATCATTTAAGTTGTAATTTAAGGCCCTCCAGAGATTTAGGGGATTGCATTAAGATTGTGGTTTAGGTATTCTCTGACCTTAGAAACCCTTTTTTTCTCATCTTCCTGTATTATAAATGACCTCACCTATTACTAGGGGTACTATATAGAGCAAAAACGGGGTTCAAAAGCCAAGGAGTCTCTCCAAGGTGGAGAGTAGGCTAAGGACCAAAAAAACTTTACTGTATTAGCCCTTACCACCTCTGCCGGGAGACAATTCCATGAAACTACCACCCTTCCCGTGAAGAGATACTTCCTTACATTTCCCCCCTCAGCCTGCCACCCTCCAGCTTCAGATCGTGACCTTGTGTTCCGGGACGCCTCTTATTTTTGGGGAAATACGCTTCCTCCCTATTCCTTTATTTGAAGTCAAGAGATTCATTTTGAACATCGAGCATCAAAGTCCTACAACGTTATCCTGTTTATATGTTGGTAATTTGCCGGAGGGAGGGTGCAATTACCCGTGCCTCATTACTTTCCGGCAACTATCTAAAAAGTGCGCTACTGGTACGCGATCTAAAAAAAAATTTGTCAGTTGTGTCAGCGCACCCCACATTGCACACCGCTGCTATAAAGTACACCTAGTTTGGCGCAGGTTATGGATGTAAGGGTATCAATGTGCATCCCGAATGTTAAATGGGAGTCAAACCATATGCCCAAGTATCCCAATATCAATCTTAATCGACCGTTCTCCAGAATCCACGTGTCCCGTTCAATGCGGTTGGAAGTTGTTTGTTGTTATTAGCCCCGCAGTGTTAGGCCTGGTGGGATTTGGACCTGTGACCTCTGCTGCTCAGCGAAGCAGCTCTGACAGTGAGACAGATTAACACCTGGACAGTTCCGTGGGCCTCAGTTGGCCTCAGTGGGCCTCAGTGGGTCTCAGTGGGCCTCAGTGGGTCTCAGTGGGCCTCAGTGGGCCTCAGTGGGTCTCAGTGGGCCTCAGTGGGTCTCAGTGGGCCTCAGTGGGCCTCAGTGGGTCTCAGTGGGCCTCAGTGGGCCTCAGTGGGTCTCAGTGTGCCTTTGAGCTCATGCTACTACTGCTGCTGCTTCACACAGCGGATCTCGATCAGCCCTCCTTGACACACCCCCATGCTTCCAATTTAAGGCCAACCCTTTCCTCCTGTACCTTACTGGATCAACGTGTTTGTTTGGCTACTGTGACTTGACCCGTGACTACTCTAGCTGCCTGCTTCCTGCCTTGACCTGTGCCTGACTGACCACTCTACCTTCCTGCTGCCTTGACCACTATCTCCCAGCCTTGACCCATGCCTGCTTGAACACTCTCTCTGCCTGCTTCCTGCCTTGACCTGACTGACCACTCTACCTTCCTGCTGCCTTGACCCATGCCTGCTTGAACACTCTCTGCCTGCTTACAGCCTTGACCTGTGCCTGCCTGCCTGCCAATAGTTAACCAACACTCGTGTTTTATCCAACATCTGTGTGCCCCCCCCATCTCACTTACCAGGTCTACCAGCGGTGACAGAAGAGGAGGACTGAAGACCACGGGAGTGGAGCGGCACAGCAGGAAGACAGCTGGCGGCAGGAGAAGAGGACCACGTCAGCGGAGGAAAGGAGGTAAGACAGCGGGCGGCGGCAGGAGAAGACCATGCGAGCGGCACAGGTGAATGACCGGCCGTTCTCCTGTGCCTCTCTGCTCCTGCTCCGCTCACACGGTCTTCTCCTGCTGCCACCCGCTGTCTTAACTCCTTTCCTCTTCTGACGTGGTCCTCTTCTCCGGGCCGCTCCGTGGTCTTCAGTCCTCCTCTTCTGCCGCCTGGTAAGTGAGAAGAAGGGGGGCGCAGCTGTCGGAATAATACTTTCCGTATTATCCGTCATATTCGGTTATCCGAAGCGGTATCGGTCCCGTTTAGGTTGGATAACCGAGACTCTACTGTATATGTACCAGCTTACATACAGTCTCGTTACAAAAGAGATTAGGTAAAGATTGTAAAAACAGTAGTCAATAAAGCAGAAAGAATGCTGCACTGTAGCTTATTTTATATCTGCCAAAGCTGCCGAACAAGCTTTTTTTTGGCCCAAATTCCCCATTCATTTCGTTGGGTAATATCACCCAAAAACAACCCGATTGGCCTTCTTCGGATGAAGGAGCGGATCGGGGAGTAAAGGCGCTGACTGTGAGTTCAAATCCCGGTGTCAGCTCCTTGTGACCTTGTCCAGCAAAATGATAGATTGCAAGCTCTACGGGGCAGGGACTCATGCCGGTAAAATTCTATGTACAGCGCTACATACACGGTCAGCGCTACAATAATAAAATAAAAAGAAATAGAATAAGCCACTGGGCCCATATTAACTACGCGATGCTATGCATTAAGACAAGATGGGGCTTAATTCTCCCAGCAGCAAAACTGGGGCATATTGCACTGGTTTTGCAATATTTTTGAAGCTGGGAGACTAGTAAATGGAGCCCTATACCTTTATGACGCATTGTATTGTATGTCTTTATTTATATAGCGCCAAAAGTGTACTCAGCGCTTCACAAAGAATACAGTACAGGGAATTATAATTATACAATAAGTGCAGCAGAATCGGACAATAGGGAAGGAAATCCCTGCCCCGAAGAGCTTACAATCTAAGAGTTCATTTACTTGACTTGGCTGTAAGGTGCCTTAAGGATTAGAACCGCTTATTAAAATACGGGTCCTAATACTTTCTTTGTAGGGTATTAGCCGTTACACCTTTTCAATCACGCACGGTCGTTTTCTTAAGAGTAAACTGCAGGGCTGAAAGGCAAAAGAAATACTTGAAAAGCCTCGATTTACTTCTCAGCTCCTCCTTTTGTTTGGTTAGGATTTGTGGAGCTCAGTTCTGACGTCTCTTGTCTTCTTCTTCTTTTTTTTTTTTTTTTCCCAGGAGCACCGGAGGCGCCAACCAACGTCTGCCTCATGATAACAAGCAGCACATCACTCACTGTCACCTTTCAGGAGCCGCTGAGTGTCAACTCGGCTGTGGTGACCAGATACAAAGGTACGGCACGGAGTGTTTGTGTCTGCGTTTCCGAAGATTAACACGGGCTGCATTTAGCATTGTTCTGTGTGTGCTTCTCCTAACATATCCCAGCAAATCTTCTGCGCTGCTCGAACGCTCCCTGTCATTGCTTTTTATGGGGGGGGGGGGGGTGGGGTGGGGGGGAGAAAGGGTTTGATTCAACAGGAATCATATCACTAAAAAGAGGCATTGTTTGAGGAGTAGCAGGCTAAGGGGAAATGTGAGGATTCACAGAAGGAGTGGTGGATTGGTGGCATAGCCGCCCGGCAGAGGTGGTAGGGGTTAAAGCATTACGGGAATTCAAACTTGCTCGGGATCAGGGCCGGATTATCCACTAGGTAAACTAGTCGGTCACATGAAGCAGCAACGTTTTGGAGTCGACAAAAAAAAATGGGAATTCCATGTAGCAGCGGGGCAGCTGGGATTGATGTCCCGGGTCTAAGGAGTCAGGAGGCCCTGACCTCCTGCCGGCGAACCTAACATGTGCCAGATCCGCGGAGGTGCCTGCTGGAGGCCGGACCGGCACCTCCACGGACACCCTCTGGCAGGCCCCATCTGGAAGGTCCCCTGACAGGCCCCTCTGCTGTGCGGCCCCCTTCCTGAAGGCCTGACCCCATCCAGGCTGCAGGTAAGCGCAGTCTACACCCTCCCCCCCCCCCACCCCCCTCTGATGTGGCCTATACCTGCTGCTACTCCTCCCCCGCCCCACCAGGGCACATAACTTACCCTCCTCCAGTACAATGTAGAAATCTGTAATTATATATGCAGAATTTGTATTCATACTAATGCACAATATACATTTTTTAAAGTTTATTCTTGGGGAGGGATCCGTGTGTAAGCTTCAACTAGGGCACCTAACACCCTTCCACCAGCCCTGCTTGGGATAGGCAGAAGGCTATCCTAAATACGAAAGATCAAATAGGGTCTGAGGTATTACTAGGGTTGCCAGGTGTCGTGTATTTGGACAATCTGTCCAGTAAAAAGATAGGGGTATTACTGGACATGTATGTGTCTGGTGTTACCTCTCTGGACATAGTGACCCGACCAGCTTGGGGGGCCCCAGGGAGAGAGCCATGCTTGTTGCTAGGGGCTGGGCAGCTTCCTCCATCCTGATTGGCTGCATTACCCAGCAGCAGCCAGTCAGGAGGCTGTGTCAGGAACCTAGGGGTGGGGCCAAGGAGAGGAGGAAACAGCATGGAGTGGAGAGAAGTGGGTGTCAAGTGCGTCGCACCTTTCACCATTGTGTCCAGTATTTTTGGAGAAGCCACCTGGCACCCCTAGGTATTACAGCAGATAGGAAACTAGCAGACTAGTTGGGCCATGTAAAGTGATATGTTTCTATTGTATCGGGGAACCCCTTTTTAAGATTCTATGATACCACATCCCAGTGCGAGAGAAGGGTTCATCGCCATTCAAATTAATCGGCATCAAATCTTCTCCCGCAGAGTGGCATGTTCAAAACAGCTCTCTGTATCATTCACGTGATCACAAAACAAAGATGTTTTATTCGAGCTTGGTACCGTCGCACGGGTTAAAGGGACTTAAAAATCCTGGCACTATTTCTGATTCGAGAAATGCAGATGGGAAAAAGCAGGCACCAAACACACATGGTCAAAAAAAAGTATGAATAAAGGAAATCCAAAAAGAGCTAGTTCCCATAAAAAATATATTATTTAATGGATTCTACAAGAAAAATATAACAGCATTACGGGGTACAGAGCCCCCCACCAACGCGTTTCGAGCGCAAGCTCTTTTTCAAGGATTTTACTTTATAGGCTTTCGTTCAGAGCACCACACATTTGCTGTTCTTCTGACTATTTCTGATTCCTCTCGTTTCTTATCGGGGTAAACAGCAGGACAAAGGGTCTTTTTAGAAAGGCTAATAGTTCTGCTTTTTATGCTCTGAAAATAGAAAGGCAGCAATGCTTTTGACATAAAATCCCTTTAATTGAAACTGGAACTTGAGGTTTGGGAAAGAAATAAATGGTGTTATTCCGGGTTGGTACTGCACCGACACACTTTATTCGAGCAAATACCCAGTATGTACCTGGCAGATACCTGGAATGCGCCGCTCCTCACCTCTGACAAGCCCCGTTGCGTTTGCCTTCCCAGCCTGGGTTCATGCCTGGCTGACGGGCGGCTGATCTGTTAAATGATAATGATTAGGATTTAATAGGCTGCAATGCTTCGCGTGTCTACCAGATGGCATAAATTCATGAATTGTAATGCAGTATATATATATATATATATACTGTGCAGTATTGCAGCCAGCGGGAATAAAATGCTTCAAACCCTGCCTGGAAAATAACCCAATGCACTCGGGCAGAAAACAGTCACAAACCTCAATACACCCGGGTATACCCGAATTCGTGGGACTAGCCGAGCTCGAATAAAGTGTGTCACCAGTGTACGTAAACAGGTACAGTAGTGACTTGTTATTCATTGAACTCCTATTTATTTCAATGGGACTTGCAGTATGACAGCGCCCTGATCGGCACTTCTCCAGTTTAGTGAATAACCCAACATTTTCAGTTGCAACTCAGAACATGACAGTTTCTATAGCATTCAATGGCAGTGTTCTTGCTGAATATCACCATATAATCCCCTGTATATCATCATCATCATCATCTTGTGTCCCCATGGCTGGATGAAGCCTCCTCGATGATCTCCCAGGTACTGCGGGTTACAGCCTCTCTTTTCTATTTTGCTCTAACATTTCCTAATTTCTTGCTCCCATCTTACTTCTGGTCATTGTCTAGGTGAAAAGTAATGTTTAATGGATTCTTCTTAGTTAATTAAAAAAAAAAAAATAAGACAAGCATAAGTATTTTCCAGTCATTTTTGAACGTTTGAAGTTCCCCTGTTTTTGTATACATTGGGGTTTTCGAATGGGGGATGGTGATTGTAAATGTTGTCACTGATGCTAAAGTACTCATATTTATGGAATATTCAAAATGGGTTTTCCAAAGGCACCCGCTACCTCACTTTATTAAACATGTCACTGCTATTTGTTCACCTTGGTCCAAAGTGCCAAAAGTGCAGAGGGAATCGTGAAACGCGTTGGTTTCACTCCCTTTATCTTGTTATGGATGTGTGTTGAGAAGATATTTTTTCAGCATTTGTTTTGCACTCCAGCCTAGAGACGGGCAAATTTTTTTTGGAGAATTTGGATCTGAAGAAGTTTTGCTGATTTTTTTTTTATTATTACCAATCCACTCCGCGGATCCCGCAACCCGTGGACGGATTTGCAGAATCCAATCCGTGGGTCCCGCAATCCGTCCTTAAGAATTCCGCCAACAGATTGCTGAATCCGCGGATTGGATTCTACAAATCCGTCCTCGGGGTTGTATCCAACGGCGGATCTTGATAAATCCGCGTGGATTGAAACCGCCCAAATCCGTTTGGGGATTTTACACCGCGAAACGGATTTTGGGGGTAACACCAACGAAAATCCGGGAAACAGTTTTGTCTCTACTCCAGCCCTTCTTTATATTCGCTGTGCACTGCCATCTTTCCCCAGTTTTATTTCATTGGTCTAATATGGGACTGCACATGTGGCCATCACAAAGTACCTAGAGGCAGATTAACAGTATTCCTGCGGTTAAATCCCCCCTAGAGGAAACGTCAGTGGCTGCTGCCTGCCATGTTCTGATAGCAGCTACTGACTGTCTCTTAATCATGACGCTTGCAGCCAGCTGCTGTAATCGAGTTCCCTGCATGAACCGAGGATCCCTCAGAGACCGCAGTCCTGCCACCATATGTTGTGACTAATGAAAGTGTGCGTCTGTGTGTCCTACAGGAAAGTACTAATGTTGGAGAGAGAGAACACTGCAGGGTTTATTTATCATCGGAAAGACATTCCCTGCATAGCACAAAGAAGGAAATCCAATAGGCATCTTTGTTTCTGAAAACTGAGTCACGCAGCAATGAACTGCAGTGAGAATAGTACTTTTGAATAGTGTATCTTAAGCAATATCTACGAATACATTACTTTCTCAATGACAATGTGGCCCCTATGTATTTTATGTATATTTAGTGCTAACACTGGGATTCGTAGCAAGTTGAGAGCAAGTGCTAGCCCACTCGACCCTCTTGAAGCGGCACTGAAATGAGATGTAACTGTATTTGACATCGGGGCATATACCATATTTAAAACTGTTTGTATGATGCCAGTGTTCAAGCAGCAGTCTAAGTTGCATTCCCTCTCCCCCCTTTAATATGTGCATAAACACAATCCACACAATGATAAGTAATTAGCGAAGTTGCCGATCGAGCCGTTCTCCTGTGACCGATCGGCGAAAATTCAGCTCGGGGGTTCACTAAATGGCCGTCAGTGCAGCAGAAGAGGACCAAAGATGCAAAGTTCTGTGGGGAAGATCATGTGACCCAGGCAGTCACTAGATACAATTGATGCACTGCTAGAGAGAGGGCAGGGCTAAAAAAAAAGGGGGTATGCCAGAGCCTGTTTCAGAAGAGGAAGGGGGTGTGACTTTGTAAATAGTTGCTATAGAAACAAAACATGCTTGTTACATTATAATACAATACAAATGTCATGCAGAGTTGTTAAAAAATGCTACAAGTATTTTCTCATAGTACAGAACTGATTTTTTTTTAAACACACATGTAGGATATTGCTTTGTCTGCAGCTTTAAATAGGAGGGAGAAAAACATTTCTATTAACTGAGTTTCTTTAAAGAACAGTTGAATTTTGTAGCTCAAGTGTTAGTCGTTCAGTAAAATGTACACTCCTGTACACGTTCCCTTCACCATTTCATTTAGTACAATGAACTTAGCCTTCTCCAAAGCCAACATGACTACTAGACCTCTGAACCCTATTAGTAGAACTAATTACTCTTGCTACTCACTGTTTCAAGGAAATTCCACTCGTACGTGAAACTGTTTACTGACAGGTACAGTTCCATGAATTGTACAAATGAAGATCAAGTTAACTGATTAATAAACCTGACAGTTTGTACAAGGGCATCACCCAAATGTTTCCATAGGGATGATCTGCGTATTATACAACCAGTCTTCATTGGTGTAATGTTAAAGCCCCACTCAGTTGTCTTCCATCCAAGCAGATGTCAATTTCAAACTCGAGAGGAAATATGATAGTTATTCATATGTGTTAGGTATGACAATGTAGGTATGTTCTGGCACGGTCCCAGAAAACAGGTACCCCTCTGAAAAATTTGAAGAGCGCCACCCAGAATTAAAGGATTTAACCAACACCTAAAGCTATACCCAATTCCATCGTGTCATCCTCTTAGAATTTCCAAGTGTCATTGTGGACAAGATCAGGCAGTTCTCATTCCATAGCTGCCAGGTTCCTGCAGTGCCTTGGATAAATACATTGTGAATGGTGGTACAAACCTCAGGCCCCATTCTCTTTGTGTTTCTGCAGAAGATTGCCAGGGTCTCCAGTAGCAAAAGATTGGCAAAGGTGGGGGGAAAAAAAACCAAAAAAATACTTATCAAAGTTTATTGAATAGGTCTTATATATATATATAGAAAGTAATGTATATATATATGGTTTTTGTCACTTTTTTTACCCACCATAACTTAACTAAGTATGGTAAACCCCATCCTCATCGCTTTATTGCATAGCCAGTTAACCAACCCCACACTGATGAGACCCATTAAGGTCGAAACGGCTGTCTGTGGGTGGGTTTTCTGGCTATGAATCTTAACCCCTGCTGTGCTCAAAGCTGTGACCACGCAGCAAGCTTAAGCCTATAGGGAACCATATTAAAAATGGCTTTGAAGCAAAAGGTAACACTGTGTGTCCATTTGCATTTCATTTCCCAGAATCCCTTGCTGCAGTGGAAGTGCTGTGTGCTGGGTGATAATGGTGAACGGCGGGGCTGCAGACCTGTCTAAGACATGCAAATGAGCATACAGTAATATTTCCATTTGCTATATATATATCTCTACCTATGCATATGTATATAGAGGTGTTCACCATTCTGCACATCTGTCTGTCTATCTGTCTGTCTGTCTGTCTGTCTGTCTGTCTGTCTATCTATATGTTCAATAACTTACTGGCTCATTGATGATAAACTAGGAGAGACCAAGCATTCAGGCTTGGGTGGAATGGTAATGGTGACCCATGCTCATCCTCCCTATTTATGTACCCGGACAGGGGCTGGTTGGGGTTAAGTTTCTGGCCTGCAGGGAAGTTTAGAGAGGGAGCGTATGTAAGGGAGGTGCCTTGTTGCTGCAGGGCTCTACGCCCGGCCCTCCTCTTTTGTTAAACAATCACGCAACAACAAAAAAATGAACATGGATTCATATGGGGTTCTTCTTGTAACCGCTTGGAGCGGTGCTGTTAGGCTCCCAGACTGGGCTCGGCGTTGGGCCGTTGGTGCATGAGAGCGTCCTGCTAGGTTGTTGTTTTGGTTCGTTATGTCGGCTGGGTCAGTTGTCCATCAGTTGCGGGGATCACGAGCTATAGCATTGCTGGGGTTTCTCGACATGTCACGGGCCAGTCTGAACTTCTTTAGTTATATTTTGGAGGAATAAGGCCACAGTTTTTATTTCGCTACTACCAAACTGTTGTTTGCTGTGTTGTCTGGCGTGGGGGACAGCCCACTATTGGGCCTACTGTAGTCATGCTAGATATAAACTAGCTAATCCCAGTCTCCTTTGGGTTAGATCGCTGTTTTTTAACAGGGGTTCCAATCACCTGAAGTCCAGGAAGTGATGTGTTTAAGGGGTTGCATCTGGGGGGATTTAGGCCTTTGTTGTTACCTTAATATGACACCTATAAGAGTTTTTAACGTTTATTTGTTAACAAGGCGAGTGGAGACTTCAGAGGGGTTGGCGTTTTCCTTCTGCTCCCCCCTGTTGTCTGACACAACCGTGTGTTCAACAAGAGTTTGCACAGGCAACACCCCCCCCCCTTTACCCCCTCCCCTTATCTTTATTGGCACTCTGATAATGACAGGGTGGGTAAAGAAAACACTTGGTTGACAAACCGTTCCACACGCAGACGTCCCCAAGAAGCTGAACTTGTCATTCATTTCCAAATAAGTGAATGTCCCCAAACCTTTGCTTCTTAGCGTGGTTAGATTTGTTTTGGGGAAACAAATAATTATGTACAGCAGGCTGTTTTCTAGGCAGGTATGCGGGACGGCACTATTAAGAGCTATATTACTGGCAGCTAGTTGATTTGGCTCTCACCCTGTTGACGCTTCCTTTATTTGTGCTGGATAGATGCTCCATCAGCCAGTCCTCTTTCTTCACCTTCAAGCTGCTACTTTTGTTTGGAGATCGTAAAAATTTCCCGGCACCAGTCGCCCCCATGCTGGTAGAGAATTTCTTTCATCCCCCCACCCTGCTATTTGACTGTACTTTAAAGAAAGTAGTTGGGTATTATCCTGGATGTGTTCTGTAAAGAAATACATGAAAAAAAATGTGATGTTTTTCTTAGTGATTGGTCGATGTTACCAAAGCAGTTTTGACCTTGAATTTGGAAGGTCGTGTTTTCACTTTTTTAGCCACAGTCAACTATTTTTCGGCAACTCTGGGCCATATGTATTTAGTGTTACAAACTTGAGTATTGCTCCAAAAACAAGAGCAGATGGTGTTATTTTGACCCTGCATCACTTTGCATCGATGTATTAACTCCTTTAGTGTCCTATGGCTGGCAGGTTAGTGGCCGTTATGATGGATCCGGTTCCTCGTGGCACTATACTTGTTTTCTTTGGGTGGACCGTGAGCCAGGTCACTGACCACCATCTGCATGGAAAGGGAGGACCCTTCCCTTCTATCAATGTCACCAGGAGCAACATCGCCATCAAGAAGAATTGGAGGGGTCATGGAGGCAGTAGGACCCTCTGATACTGAAGGAGTTGAGGGGCTTTTAGTATTTTGAGGTTATAGAAGGAGTTAGCTGAGGTGGTGGCCTGAGTCCCTATTAATAACTTAATGGGCCACACGTGGCCTATGGTCAGATGGCGGGATTACATACAGGCCCGGTATACGGGTGATACAACACTGTATCCCTAACAACTCAGGCAACCTGTGATCCTCAGCAGAGGATCACTACCTACAGTATACAATTATAACACAATCCCCGTGACGCTGCGCAGGTGTGAGTCGGTGTCAGTGGTGGGTTAGCCACCCAGTCCTGGGTATGTTGGCTTTGTGATGGTGCCGGCACTCCGTGGGAGCTCATTGTGTAGTACCTGTTGCAGGTCTGTATTTCGAAAAGGGTTCTGTACCGCTGCGCTTTTTAGCCGTTGAGGGTCCCCTCCGACGGCGCTCGAACTCTCGATCACATCCTGACTATAACCCGCTGCCATGTGCACCCATGCACACTCTGCAATCCTCCTGACGGCACCCAGGCTCGCGTAGATCTGACGTCATCTGTCATGGCTGCCCAACGGCTCCTCTCCCTTAGTACCAACTCTTCCATAGCCTTTGTCATTGGCTGCTGCCAGGTCCATCAAGAGTCACATATCCGTGGCACGTCGGAGAGGAACCTGCCAGGGGGCAGTGCGAGTGCGTGGATCCTCATCACACAGGGGGTTACACGTGTCTACAGCGGTATTCAGAAGCTCAGCCGCGTTTGTGCTTTTCCGCCCAAACCCGGAGAGACCATGGAAAGCCAGGACATTTAATAGTGTTATCTCTGACCCCCTCCAAGAGCAGACACCCATGTGTGTGACTGAAATATTCCAAAGGGCCAGTGTTGTTGAAAGGATTCATTTGTGAAGCGTCGCCGAGGCTCAGTCTCAACTCTGGAGCACATTATAAATGGTAATCTTATTAAAGAAAAAAAAAAACAGTGGTGGAAAAAAATGCAAATGTCACCGCTCAGACTATAACGGAGCAATACACTGTACCTGTGTCTGGAGGCAATGTAACAACAAACAAGGTGCACATTCAGGGGAGCTTTCAAAAGATCTTTAATTTATAGTTCATAAATGTGCAAGTTCTAGCAAAAGATACAATAGCGCCCAATCACACTCCCAATTCTCCAGGTGTCTGACTTAATTGATTGTAAACCCATTCTCTGCCGGTTAATTAAATGCACACCAGGGAACCCAGCTGCCTCCTGTACCAGGGTACTTTCCCAAAGGGGCCGGGGATGAATATAAGTTAGAAACAGAAGGGCCAAATTATTGTAAGAAAATGCAGGACACATTGAAATCCTTCGAAATACTTGCAAAACGGGGAAATGTTTAACATCTGTACCGTGTATATGTATATGACCTTGCCAGTGAGTTTTAGTGTGAACAAAATTGCCCTTGGCTGCTTGGTCAACTACAATGAATTTAGAAGGGGTGGATATATATATATATATATATATTTTTTTCTTAAGCTATAAATCCCAATGTTTTATTGATAAAATAATGTTATAATCTTTACATATAATAAATTAATACTTGCTTGTAAGCTCATGCATCCCACAGTGACAGAGGAACTAAAGAGTTCATATTTGAAGAGGACCCAGGGGTGTAGGCGGAAGCAAGCATACCTGTGCTTGGAGTGAATGAGATTTAGGGTGCACTGTTTGGAAGATTGTTAAACAAAAAAAAAAAGAAAGTGTGGAATAAGGTAACAGGAACGGAGGTATTCTAACGCCTGCGTCACATTACCTGTTTTCCCCATTGTTGCCATGGAAACCCCCTTCTCTTCTCTTGGAGTTGGGCTGCTCCTCCTACACTTGTCTTTTGGTGCAGCCCTACTGCAATTTTCCCTATGACCCATGTCATATCCTTCCCTTTCTGTCCATGCCTGATTGCTGCTCAGGACTCTTCCATCAGTCCCCTGGTAAAGTTAATGTTATTTACCTATCCCATTTACTATTCTATTCCGCTTTTCTCTCCATTGTTCCCATTCCACAGAGTTGTGCCCAATAACAACTCCAGCAAATAAGAAGCTTCCCTTTGCTTTGTATATTGGGTTGAGTTAAGCTACCTGTCTCTACTCACTTGCCACAGTGAGCTTGGGACAGAACAGAGGGTATCTCGTAGTGGGGCGATGGTCCTTGCCAACAGGGGAAGGGGGACTGCCTAGGTGGGAGTATTTAGTTGTCAGTAACTGATTGGCATTCCGAAGGGTGAGACTCCATGGACAAGGTCCCAGGAAGGTGTCTTACTGCTGTGGTACAAAACGAACATTCGCACCGAGCTGGTAGGAGGGGCAGCCGGTGACTGGCATGGTTTATGTGACAATAAGCTCCGCAGGGACCAAGGAGGTCGGAGGATGTAATCTCAGTGTTAACATGTTCTAATAATAATACATTTCCTGTGGCCTTTTTCACCCAAAAGGAGGACCTGGTCTGTGTGCTTATTTACAGGTGGGGGTATAAAAAGGTGAAGGAAGGAGCAGTGCAATCAGCGCTGCACAAGTCATGTGCTTAATGTTGAAGGGTGCGCTGTGTGATCTTATAGAACTGAATGAAGCATGGAAATGTTTGAAGATGCTGCATGGGAACAGATGTATTAAAGCACCAGTCCAAGCTGCCGTTTTAAATTTATTTATTTTTTAATTTGTGCATCAATACAATTCACCCAATGATAAGTAATTAGCTAAGTTGCCGATCGATCCGTTCTCCTGTGATCGATCGGTGAATATTGAGCTCGGGGGTTCACTACATGGCCGTCAGTGCAGCAGAAGAGGACCAAAGATGCAATGTTCTGTCGAGAAGATCATGTGACCAGGCAGTCACTAGATACAATTGGTGCACTGCTAGAGAGAGGGCAGGGCTCAAAAAGGGGTGTGCCAGAGCCTGTTTCAGAAGAGGAAGGGGATGTGACTTTGTAAATGTTTGCTATAGAAACAAAAAAATGCTTGTTACATTATAATACATTAAAAATGTAATTCAAAGTTGTTTTAAAAAAATTATTTTCGACAAGTATTTCATCATAGAACAGAACTGATTTTATTGAAAAAACCACACATGTATAATATTGCTTGGGCCGTAGCTTTAAATATGTTTATTTGCTTCACTACGCACAATACCAACTGGTTATAGCCGTTCACTGAATATGAAACCTACTCAGTGGCTGTGCGTTTAGGAAAGATGAGTCCGCGGGGATAAGAAAGTGTTTAGAAGCCTTTACGGCCCAGAACAATAATACAGTATAAGGGAATTTTGTCATGTGTCTACAATAACTTCTTAGCTAAACATTCCTATAATTGCTCCCTATACTATATCCATAGGTGCTGAATATGTGGTGTAATATTCTTGGCTAAATTGATGCTAAGAGAGAAATCAAGTGATCTGGGATTAGTTTAAAAGTGCAACGCCACGTACCCAGACCAAAAAAAAATACCCTTTTATATACAATCTAAAAGAATTCCTTAAACTAATTTAGCCATGCTGAAAGCAAACATTTGACTTAATTTTTTTCCCCTCTGGAAATTAATTACTAATTGAAGTTAACGCATTAACTCGTCAAAGCTAATGATATGCAAAGGAGAGGTGTGTGACACCAATGCATATACACAGTAGGCCGTTAAAGTTAACGCGGGGACTTAACGCTGGTTAGTGTAGGTCCTGGCTATATCTGGCGTTAGATGCTTCCACCACCTAATGCCGGGACGCAGCAAACCCTTGGCCTTGTCCAGGGTGCTGAAGTGGCCCATATTGGCATCCCACTGTATATTCCCTTAGCGATATAGAAAGCCAAAGTGAATACCCTGGACTAGGCCAAATAATTCAGCCATGACCTATGTATTAACCCCTTGGAAGCCGTAGTGGCCATGAAGACATGCATCATGCCTTCATGGTAACTAACATAGCCAAGAGTTTAATACAAACACCCTAATGACCTTGCTACACATTGTATGCCATAGAGGTACAACCGTTATGACATACAAAGGGTTAACCTCCCCCTTATTCCTGTCTGGTGGCCTACCCTCTCCCCCTTCCCCCCCCCCCCCCCCCCCCCCCCCCCCCGCAGACCTCTACAGTACTGACTTTGCAATCAACTGAGGATTGAGGGCGTCGGTGACCATCAGGGTCCTTCGTCGCCAAACCACGAGTGGTTTTGGATTACAAATAGGCCATCGAGCCAGGATTCATTTTTTTTGTTTGTGTTGGCCATCGGGCCTGTGGATTGTTTTGAACTTTTTATGGATTTGGGATTTTTGCGTTTTTTATGGTTTTTGGCCATTGGGCCTGTGGAATTTAGTTGTTATGGTTGGGCATTGCCCCTTTTGGGGGATTGGTCCATGGGCCCCATTGTTCTGAAGATGGTTGACATCCACCAGGATGGGGTCCAAGATTTTTTTCAGGTACCCATTTAGTGCCCTTGTGGCTACCCAGGTTCTTCTAAAGAAAGCCTAGGTATCCCTACTAGCACTCAATCAGTTAATTTAAACTATCTCAATGTGTGCTTTCTTTATGTGTGTATGTGAATGTGTGTGTATATATATATATATATATATATATATATATATATATATATATATATATATATAGTTTCATAGTCTTTTTTTCTTATGTGATTGTTATTTCTATTAATGTATATTGTGTTTATATTGGCCATTAGCTCTATTTGCCATGTTTGGCTACTAAGACTAAAGTGGTTGAGGGGGTGCGGGTAAGGGGCTTGGTTATAGGGGTTGGTGCCCCGGGGAGGGACGTTAGGCCGCCTGAGGGGATTACGGTGAGGGTTAAACCCTTGTATGTCATACAGTGTTTGTATTAACCTTTTGGCTACCTTAGTGACCACAAAGGCATACATGATCCATACCTTCATGGCCACTGTGACTTTTAAGGGGGTTAATACATTTATATTGAAGACAGATGCCAGGTATACTGTATATCATAACGGACCATAAAGAGCCCTGACCATGGAGTTCTGTGGATCTGGCCCTGTGTTTTCTCTACCCTTCGCCCACCCAGATCTTATCAGAGAGCCAATAATGTTAAGGGGTGAGTGAGAGAGGGGGGCTTTGCCTGTGCACACTCTTGTTGAACCCAAAAGACCCAGGTGTCATCAAAGTGCCCGAATCGGCATCTGCTATTGAGTTTAATGGCGGGTATCACTGATTCTGGCGCAACAGTGCGGGCCGCGCTGATTCTGGTGCAACAGCGCGGGTCTCGCTTCGATGACTCCCGGCCAAAGAGACCGGAAAGAGGAAATGTAACGCCTCCCAAGTCTCAGCTCACTGTGTGACAAACCAGCTTTAAAAATGATTCAGTGATAATTTTGGGGGTGATTTTGGTTAAAAAAGAGTCAGATGTAACCCCTTAAACATGTGACTGCCATTATTACACTCCTCCCGGGCTGCCCAGTTAAGAGCCTGAGATGTAGCACTTGGGCTAGAAATGGTCTAATTGTTTCCAGCTTTCTGAATAAATGCATCATATTACTGGTTCATCAGGGGGAAATCCTTTCCCTTATGCCATCAAATTAATGTGAAGGGACGGTACATCCTAGCACCAAAGGAAGCTAATGGCAGCGTATGTTTAATGGAAGCATTATTTGATTTCTTTATTTATAAAAAAGGTTTTACCAGGAAGTGATACATTGAGAGTTACGTCTCGTTTTCACGTATGTCCTGGGCACAGAGTTATGATAATACAGTACATGGTTACATTAAATGAAAAGAGGTTAATTATAGATGTTTGACGCAAATGGCTTTCACCTTTGAGTGTCTCCATAGTTACCAAAGGCTTAGAATTTTCTTTTACGACCTCTATTCTCTTTTGAGCTATGACTATTGTTTAACTAGCCCCGGAAATCAAGGTAAGACCATGAATTGGCAGATAAGGTTAGAATTACACTTTAAAGCAGCAGTACCTAAAAAATCCTATATGTGGTTTACAAAAAAATAAAACTAATAACAAGTTATGCAGTATTAGATAATACTTACTGCATTTCTCCCACCAATACCACTATGTATATCCTTTTTAATTCGTTTTAATGTACAGCTCAACCCCCTTATAACGCTGGGCGTGGGGTCCAAAGAATCACATCGCGTTATAAGCGGATCGCGTTAGAAATAATTAGAAATAATGTAGAATTGTATGCATTGTTCAATAAAGTATTTAAGACACCAATAATCGTGTTGTAAAGTATTCATAAATACGTAAATTGGGAGCCACGCTTGCAACGCGTTATATGCGGATCCGCGTTGTAGCGGATCGCGTTATAACGGGGTTGAGCTGTATTAAGTTTTCCTGTGTTGTTATAGCAACTATTTAGGAAGCCACAGCACTTCCTCTTTTGAAATAGACGGCCATATTGTGTGCCCCAGGGGGAAGCAGGATCTTTGCTGATCGATCACGGAAAAACAGATACATCGGCAGTTTAGATCCTTACATTCTCTTAAAGGTAAGGAAGTGCTCCATCTAATAAGAAAAAAAATGGCAAGAGCTAATACAGCTCAACCCCCTTATAACGCTGTGGTCCAAAGAATCACGTCGCGTTATAAGCGGATCGCGTTAGAAATAATGTACAATTGTAAGCATTGTACAATAAAGTATTGAAGACACCAATAATCGTGTTGCAAAGTATTCATAAATACGAAAATTGGGAGCCACGAGTGCATCGCGTTATATATGCGGATTCGCATTGTAGCGGATCGCGTTATAGCGGGGTTGAGCTGTACCACTTTAAGATACATTTTATTTTAATGGTGATTCTAAGGAAGCCAAATACGTTCAGGGAAACAGAGAATACAATCAGCCCTGGGAAACAAGTAAACATCTCATAACTAGGGATGTGGGAACTGACCTCAATTCGCATGGACTGTGTTTGGGCCAAACGTTCGAGAGAGAAAATGGAAAATTCAAAACCTAGAAAGTTTCGGTGAAAATTAACAAAGAAACTCAACGTTTTTGATCTCACATTGAATTTCACCAGAAGATAATGTACCCATGATATATGGGGGAGCAAGGGGGGAAAGTTAGGGGGAGAGAGACTTACATACCTTCCAGAAGACTCATCTACACACGGGTCACGGCGAGTTGGCCGCGGCAAAATGTTCCATTTCCGTCTTCCACTGTAATTAAAATCCGTAAAAAATGTCTCCTACCTGTTAGGCTTGGTCACGGGAAAGGCACCCGTTGCATTGTCTGATAAGTCAGTCCCTGCTCAAGCACAGCTGGCATCACATCTAAAACTTTAAACATTACGTGAACATCCATTGAATATTTGACATTATCCCTGTGTGTATTTTTGAAACATGTCTGAATTTAATAATGACTGTTTTTTTTTTTTGCGAAGCAAAGACGCCATAAACAAAATATTCCTGTTTATTGGCAAGACGTTAAAGGGAGACCCCTGCGGTAAACATTTATCCGCGCGCTGCGAGAATGTCACTGGCAATACTTATCAACAGTGAAACGCGCTGGGCACACATGGTATTAATTACACGCAACATTTGCATATTCCTAAAGTTAGCCCAATTCCTAAAGTTAGCCCAAGGGGAGAGCAGTACAAAACAGTAATCAAGAAAAGCTTTAGTCATCGAAGACAATAATCTATTACTCAAATTGCAATTACAGCTACATGAAAAGGATTTTGTCAATTCTGGCTCGTAGACTAATTGAGTTTCAGATTCTCGGAGACTCCAGTGTAATTAGGACATTTGAAAAGCCTTGTTCTAATTATTTCAGAACCGTTTTGCTATGTAGTTTTTCTCGTGCATGGTTGTAAGAAAGAATTCGAGGATTAGGGTAAAGGTAAGGCCATGAAGCAGCGTGGAAAAATAACCCCTGCAGTGCTGCACGGGGCTACGGCCTATTGCTTTGCAACCATGGGTAATTTAGATTGTAAGCTTTTCGGGGCAGGGATTTCCTTTCCTATTGTCTGATTTTGCTGCACTTATTGTATTATTATAATTCCCTGTGCTGTATTCTTTGTGAAGCGCTGAGTACACTTTTGGCGCTATATAAATAAAGACATACAGTACAATACAATTTAGACATGTTTTAATTGTGCAGTTCGCCCGAAATAAATGACCTATTTTGAAATTGGGCAACCTTTATAGCAGATCACAACCCTTATTTTTTTTTATATATATCTTTTACCTGTGTTAAATAATGGTGTTATGAGTGATGCACTTGAGGGGTTACAATCCGTGTGTATTCCATTTCGCTAGCATGTCTTTGAGTCTATTCATTGGTCTACTGCTACTTTAACCCTTATGCTACCAGAGAGGCCTAGTTACTCTTCCTAAAATACAGTCTCGAAAATGTTCTTAAAATGTACTTCTGCTCCAGCGAGGTCAACCTCAACCTCCCAGGAGTGAAATCAATGAGTTTTTAGGGGTTCTGGGTCCCAAAAAGCATTTCTATCAGCGAGACTCTATAACAGGGGTGGGCAACTCCAGTCCTCAAGGGCCACCAAGAGTTCATAATGACTGAGGCACCGATTGAGCCACCTGTGCTGAAGCAGGGATATCCTTAAACCCTGACCTGTTGGTGGGGCTCTTGAGGACTGGAGTTGGCCGCCCCTGCTCTACAAGGCGTGGGCGCTAAACATCAGCGAGACTGATTCCAAATCAGTGAGCCTCCGGTAATCATTGAGCGTCGATGTCTGTTATATGGGGCGCTGCAAGGCTGGCTGGCTTTGGAATTCCCTGCTTATTGCACACCCTGCAAGTAGGTGCATCTTACTGTAGTTCCTCCATCAATGTGCAATAGAGGAGCTTCCAACAAGTGAGCCCTTCGTATGAAGGCACCTATTTACTATATATCAAGATCATTTTACGCCCCCCCCCCCCCAAATTGTTGTCTTTTTGGGCTTGTTTATAGAGATGGGCGGATTTGGATCGGCCGGTCCCCTTTGGTCTGCCGATTTGACACCCCGAAACGGATTTTGGGGTGGAAATGCGAGAAAATCCGGGGGAACGGATTGGGGCGAATTCGACCCATCTCTACTTGTTTATATACATACGGTTAGGACCTTAAGGCTACGTCCATAGAGGGAGGAGCCGCGCGGACGCTCCGCGCTGAGCCCCGTCATCCTCAATGAGGATGTCTTTGGAGGGGGCTCCCGCGAGCGTCCGCAGGCGTGCTGAGGCGCTGGGATTTTCATCCGACAGCAGGACCTGTTTCTCATCGCGCTGTCGGCTGAAAACACCCAATCAGCACGAAGCAGCGTCATGACGTCGACGCCGTGATGTTGACGTCGGCGCTTCGCGGGCTATTGGCCCAGCGATGTCACTGCCCCGCCTCCCCCCGCCTCCCGATCGCGCACGCTGACTCGCCTGCCAGTCCATGGAATCGCTCCTGACCGAGCAGGCGAGCCTCCGCGTCAGCGCGGAGGAGCGCGGCTTCCCCCTCTATGGACTCAGCCTTAGTCAAATCTTTGGCCCTTAATCTGGGATTGAGCTCCGGAGCACGTTATCAGATCGTAGCGATTCTCCGCCTTTGCGTCTGGAATGAAGCGATTCCGTCATGGTCTTCATGGTGTGTGGGGTGTCACCACTAGACTGCAGGAGTTGCACGTCTGGTTTTACTATGCCGCGCATAAAACTCATCTACATAGTTTAAAGGCATTAAATAGTAGGCACGCTACAACATTCCTTTTTAATTTATTCTCAAATGTGGTCTCTATGGGCTACAGATGTAGCTCTTGCGTCCAGACACATATTGTCTCTTAACAGTCCATGAAATGTCTGTAAATATAACGTATAACCTCTGTTCATGTATCGTAACCATGATTTGCCACCATAACTCTGTGCCCTTGAAAACGAGAGGTAACTCGTATTAATTACTGGCAAAAACATAGTATAAAATAAAATAAAAATCGTGAAATGCCCATCGACTTTGCATCGCTCATTTATCAGCTGAGCACATGACAAGTTATATCTGTTAAAACATTCAGCGCAGAAGAAGAAAAAAATACCCTTGGCATAAACAAGGGTACATAATTTAAGTTAACAGATGTGCCAGCAATTTATAGCGTTTTATACACTTATTTACACTGCTGTTTATTGAAAAATCAGTACTTATGTTGCCAACCGCAGTAACACATGGTGTGTTTGCTAACTTTGAAACACAGAGCACCTTCATTAAAACATACACTGACCAAGCTAGCAAACATGGAAAAATCCTTACACATCATGTAGAATGTGTTAGCCATACATATATTAAAGCAAGGCTATATAAACTCGTGTGGTCTCTGGGGTAAGGCTTTCCTGTCTAACTAAATGTCCTGTATAAGCAGAAATAATTATCTGTGTACCACACATACTTTCTCCTTTATTTATGTTTTCCAAAGTGTGTGTTATCAGCTATATATTAGTATAATATATAATATATATGTATATACACAAATTATTTACGTTTTCTGGCGTACAAAGTGATGCAATACGTGCAGGAAAAACGGTGCTGAACTTATGGGAGAAAACTAGTGCATTGGTTTCATCGGGTGACCTTGATCTGGATGAAGGTCAATAGTAAGTCAGAATGTTGACACTACAGTCGGGCCATTTAATTAAACAATAAGCTGCATTCTATATTGTTCATGGTGTCTTGAGTCTCTTTAGTTGTAAACGTGTTGCATTTCTGCATAGCACCAACGTCACCTTAGGACAGCCACTATATGAGTCCAAAATACCAAATATTGTAGATGTAACTGCTTGGGAAAAATGATTTATTTTGGTATACTCAGCACAGCTTGCTCTAGTTGACACAGGTACGACAATAGGGACACTCCAAGTTACACATGCCCAGCTACTGAAAGGAGACCCATTTTGCAACCTGGAGTTGATTTGAGGAAGGTCTGCTGTGTTGGGCCGAAACGTTGGATGAATAAATATTAACCATTTGGGATTGCTACTCTTTCCGCTTCAGTTTAGTTGATTTGCTTATGTCATATTTTGATCAATATGGTCATCCTATAGTTCACAACATATCACGTTATATATACCATGTCAGCAGGACCGGTTGAACCAAGGCTGCTTTTTCATGACCCTTTGTCAAATCAATATGGGATTTGTAGCCTTATTATAATATTGAGGAACAGGCCGGCTGATAGCTCTCCCTGGGACCAGAACTAAAGTCTTGACCTGTGCCCAGGTTGTTGAGCGAGGAGGTGAGGTGCGCACAGGCTGTTGAGCCTGGGGGGAGGGGTGCGGACAAAGCCAGTTTGTACTATTATTTATCTTCATATTTATAGTTGTTCATAAGATTTTCGGATTGCTCAGGTCATTATAGCTAAAGAGAAGACCAGAAGGCCTGTGTCCTATGAAGCTATATTCTTTAGGCTATAATGGCCTAAAGGTAGTATAACAGCCTTTGAAGTGGGTGACGCTCATTAAAATCCCATTCTATGTATGTATGTCTTTATTTATATAGCGCCATTAATGTGCATAGCGCTTCACAGCAGTAATACATGTGACAATCATATAAATAAATAATATAAATAACACATAAAGGGGAGAAGCGGTTCGGACATAAAAGTACCATATAGGAAAAGGAGTCCCTGCCCCGAAGAGCTTACAATCTAATTGGTAGGTAGAAAGAATGTACAGAGACAGTAGGAGGGCGTTCTGGTAAGTGTGTCTGCAAGGGGCCAAGGTTATGTGTGAGGTGTTAATTATCAGCCACGGAGCTACTCATATGCTTCCTTAAGCAGGTGGGTTTTGAGCTGGGTCTTAAAGGTGGATAGAGAGGGTGCTAGTCGGATACTGAGGGGAAGGGAATTCCAGAGGTGTGGGGCAGTCAGCGAGAAAGGTTTAAGGTGGGAGAGGGCTTTAGATACAAAAGGGGTCGATACAAAAGGGGTAGAGAGAAGACATACTTGAGCAGAGTGCAAGAGTTGGGAGGGTGTACAGTGAGAAATTAGGGCTGAGATGTAAGGAGGAGCAGAAGAGTGTAAAGCTTTGAAAGTGAGGAGGAGAATTAAGTGTGTGATACAGGATTTGATAGGAAGCCAGGAGAGGGATTTCTGCATGGGAGGCGCTGGGACAGATTTAGGAAATAGTAGTGTGATTCTGTCAGCAGCGTTTAGGATAGATTATTGGGGAGACAGGTGAGAGGCAGGAAGGTCGGACAGCAGGAGGTTACAGTAGTCAAGATGGGAGAGGATGAGGGTCTGTGTCAGAATTTCACCTCTACTGCTCTCTTGCATCTTAAACCTTTTTCCTTCTCTGCCGTATACTGTGGAACTCCCTCACACTCAGTATACGCCGAGCACCTTCTCTCAACACCTTTAAGTCAAACCTTAAAACTCACCTCTTAAATGAAGCATCCCAATAGCCGGACTCATGGCTACTGTCCCACACCCACAGTCACTCCTACCAACAACTGCCATCTACTGCACTTATTCCCTTACCTGCTGTCTCTGTAACTCTCCCAACACACCACTTAGATTCTAAGTTCTCCGGGGCAGGGATTTCCTTTCCTATTGTCTGAATTTGCTTGTTGCACTTATTGTATTATAATTCCCTGTACAGTATTGACGCTATAGTGGGCGCTATATAAATATATATAAATACAGTATATAACGCACAGGCTTTAAACCTCTATGAAGTAGTAGTGGTAACTTCTCCTGTAAGTATAAGGAACCAGAGGCTCTCAGAGCTTAAATTAACACAATTCAACTCCGGGCCCCCCCCCCCCCCGGCTTCCTATACATGTAAAATAATAATAAGTGAGGATTCCCAAGGGGACCTGCTCCTTTTAGACAACTACCTCTGTATGAATTAACTTTGCCCTGGATTCTTTTCTGGTTCATTAAGTACGTAGAAACTCGGCCTCTGCTTCTGCAATCAAAAATCAAGGTCTTCAGCGTCCTACCAAACATGTGGGACATGGAGGAAATATTTCTTGTTAACAATGAATAACCTTCTGCCATTGTCATTATGTCCATCGGTAGCTCTTGTGATCCCTTAAGTCCCTTCGCAGAAGCTCCAAAAGAATCCACCGTCTGCATATCTGTGCTTCCTATTAGCTTTTAAATGGGCTTTGATCTTGAATGTCTCTGGTCTGCAGAGTGTATTAGGCCATATGTGTTCTTTGCTATGATTAGAATGATATTTTTGCGTAGCCCTGACAGTGAGCGATGCGGCCTTAACGCCATCGGTGCTGGAGAGAGCTATAAAACAACTCAATAAAACAAAGGTTAATATAATACTACATTTATTTCATATATAGAGTGGCAACATTTGAGAGAGAGACACTGACTTTCAAATTTAGTTGTGTCTTCTGTTGTTTTTACATCCCCCCCCAAATAAATTAGGGAGACATGCCTGTGTTGATAAAGGAGCACCCTTGGAGGTATGCTAATGGCTATGCATATTTAAATGAGTCTATTCCCACACTTCCAAAGGATTTCCATACCAACTACATAGAGTTGATAAGCCTAAGGTACCACCCTGGTGACTGGAATGGTGTCAGACCCAACAGAATTAGAACCCACAACCACTGCTTTTCTAGGCCGCAGCTCTAGCAGTGTGAGCAAGCATTGTACAGACACAGTCCCTGCCCAGAATTTTTGTTGGTGCCTTACAACACTCGGAGGTAAAGTGAATGGGAACAGGTGGGGAATGGCCCACCACACTCCGTTAGTGACTTAACGAGGCGTTACCTTCAGCTAACATCTTAAGTGCTAACAGGGATCTTCAAAGCTCCCTAATGAGGCGTTAAGTTAACTTTAACGGACGTTAGTGCTAATGATAAGGGTTTGGGTGGTCCACACCTCATTAGCATATTTACAGCAGTCCATGAAAGTTAACGCAGGAATTTACGCCGTGCCAGTTTAGTTCATGGCTATACCAGGCGTTAGGGGCTGCTCGCACAACACCGGGGAGAAGATTTTTTTGGGGCCAGGTTGCCACTTTGGCGTCCCATATTGCCATAACCATGTAGGAAGCCAAACATGAATACCATGGACTAAGCTGAAAAATGTAGCCCCAACAATCCTGCCCCCCTCCCCCTCCCCCCCCCCCTCAACCGTACAGGCTGTTAGCCTTACTAGCCGGAGGTGGATAATGGCGAACACCAACACAATATGCAATAACACCCCAGGCAATAAAAGAAAAACAAAAATAATTACATGTGTGTATGAGTGTGTGTGTGTATATAAATATATATATATATATATATATATATATATATATATATATATATATATATATATATATATACACACACACACACATCTATGCATACACATAGCAAAGCATTTAAATGGGTGCTATTAACCGATTGGAGCTACCTAGGCTCTCAAGGAGAGATAGTTAACCAGTGCATCTAACAGAATGTAGTGTTTTACTTACCCCATCCTACTTGACGGCCTCCCTCTTCGGGGCAATCAGCCCCCTCGCCACCAATCCTCCCTTCAAAAGCCAAACATGCTGGCGAGAAAGCTCAGACGATGAGTTTTAAGCCAAGGTGACCGTACAGGATCCTTGAGGATTGGCCCCCATTAGCGACGTCCATTGGCCTCCTTGTTCCATGGTGCTGGAGTCAGGAGACGCGCGACTTGGCCACGGACAGGATCAGTTTACTTTCGACTTGGCCACGGACAGGATCAGTTTACTTTCTTGCGGCAGAAGAGCCTTAGATGAAAATAAACAACTGTAAAAGTGCCAGGCCCTTGAGGAAGGACCGTTTCATCACAACGCTCTGACCCCAGCCCCAGGAATCGCACTAGACAAGCAGTCCTAAGGCTGTTGACAGCAGGGAAGAGTTAGACAGGGTAAGTGCCAAATTTAAACATCCCTGCAGAGGGTTTAATGGTGCACTCTGCTGCTGACCCCTAATACCAGCACAGAAACACTGATACCGTACAGTACATACATTGATTAACATGTACATTCACATCATGTACAACGACATGTACATACAGGCCCACACATGCTTATATACTCTTATCAGGTACTGCTGTTGCATATATGGGTACTACAGACCAGGGCAGCCGCTGCTTACAATGAAACGTTGTGAAACGGCCGCAAGAAGATATAAGAAGACAGCAACAAGCCTTTTAGCCATAGATCAGGTAAAGTTAACAAGACCCCCTTCAAACAGGTGGAAGATGCATCTGCAGAATGCTCTACTAGTGCAGGGGCACTCAACTCCATTCCTCAAGCCCCCCCGACAGGTCAGTTTTTCAGGATATCCCTGCTTCAGCACAGGTGGTGCAGTCTTTGACTGAGCCTCTGATTTAGCCATCTGTGCTGAAGCTGGGATATCCTTAAAACCTGACCTGAGAGGGGGGGGAGGGGGGCTTGATGACTGGAGATGAGCCCCCCTGTACTAGTGTACCAAGGGCCTAGTTTCACAAAAGTATGGCAGACTCGGGATATGGGAGTGGCTCATTGAGTAAAGATGTTGACTGTAAGGGCAAGGACACTGAGTGTGAAGCAGGGCTCAATTCCCGGTGTCACCTCCTTGTGACCTTGGGCAAGTCACTTTATGTCCCCAAACACACAGATTGTAGCAGCACAAGAAAAAAACAATTATTGTTATAAACTTGAGTGATTTAAAAAAAAAAAACCCTGTGTTTTTAACTCACAAATATCACTTAATTCACTAACTTTTCTTTCTTCATAAAATCTCTGCGACTGTAAAAACAACGACGTAAAATAATGCCGCCAATTTTTCAAGTCCAGTTCAATTGGAAGGAAAAGAAAGATTCCGACAAGTCTTAAATTGTTTTATTTATTTTGCATAACTGGTAAAATGTGGCAAACTTCCCGTTATCGTTTCATCGCACTTTGTGGGTGTTGTGAAATGTAAATGATTATTTAAGCCAAAGGGAGGTCTTCTAAAAAATATTATCATGTAGACATGTTCTGTATAAATCAGTGCTTTTCATTACGTGTTTCTATCCATCTATTTATATAAAGACTTCATATCATTAAAACTTTACACTCTTCTGCTCCTCCTTACATTTCAGCCCTAATTTCTCGTTATGCACCATCCCGAATCTCTTGCGTTCATCTCGAGGATGTCTTCTCTCTGCCCCCTTTGTATCTAAAGCCCTCTCCCGCCTTAAACCTTTCTCACTGACTGCCCCGCACCTCTGGAATGCCCTTCCCCTCAATACACGACTAGCACCCTCTCTATCCACCTTTAAGACCCACCTTAAGACACACTTGCTTAAAGAAGCGTATGAGTAGTACCGTGGCTAATACTATACGCATGATACATAAACCTTGGCCCTCTGCAGACGCACTTACCAGAACTCCCTCCTACTGTCTCTGTACGTTCTCCCTACCTACCAATTAGATTGTAAGCTCTTCGGAGAAGGGACTCCTCTTCCTAAAAGTTACTTTTATGTCTGAAGCACTTATTCCCATGACCTTTTATTTATATTATTTGTTATTTATATGATTGTCGCGTATTACTATTGTGAAGCGCTCTGTACATTAATGGCGCTATATAAATAAAGACATACAATACAACACAATCATGTAAACGAAATAATTTTTTTAATATTCTCCTCTTATTCTTTAAAGAAATGACTGAAAAAAGTGACGAGCTGACGTCAGCGCTACAATGTGATGTAACTGGTCTTTTTCTTTCTAGTGGAATGGACCTGCACCCCGGATTTCTCCTCCGTCGCCGGAGAAATAATCGTGGATAATCTTCAGTCTTTGAGATGTACTATCACAGGCCTCACGACGGTAAATGCCAAATCATTCAATTACATCTTTTTATTCCCCATCCCCAAGTCACTGAGAGCTCTTGGCAGTCTCAGTCAGCCATGAAACATCATTTGTCTGGTATCCACGAGCAGACAAAAAAACACAAGAGGAACAGTCAGACAGCAGGAACTGTTTTCCAGCTCGTCGTGTTTTTCGGGGAGAGATCAGAAAGGGGACTGACCTCGTGATGCGAGTAGAAGCTTTTGCTCCTGGGATCACCGTATAATCTTCATCAGAATCAAAGGCGTCAGACTCCTCGAAAAACCAAATCCTGGCTCCAAGACTGATGCCTAAAATAACAAATGTACATGCAACTCCAACTCTTACGTATCAGCTGTATGCATATTTACAGTAGAGTCTTTCTTTCATGTGCAGAAAGCCGGAATTCCATTCTTGATCTGATTATGATGAGAATCTGGCCTCTGCTTTTCAGATTTTTAAGACTCAGAAGCTGCCTGACGTTCCGTGGTTGGAATGTAAAGATCCTTCTATCAGCACAGGGTTAAATAATCACTGCAATAAGAATGATTGTGTACACTGGATGATGTTGAAGGCTAATACAGCTTTGAAGAACAGGACAATTCACTGCTCAGACCAGTGTTTTTCTATAAGGGTTTTGTAAGAGCCCTTGGGTTCCGCGGGCGTCCCTAAAGGGTTCCCTGCAATTTTCAGGTCATTTGAAAATAGTATCAAATACAGAAGAATTTACAATGCATCTGATCTCAGACGCGCTATTAGAGAGGGTTGGGGGTTCCTTACAATGCATCTGATCTCAGACGCGCTATTAGAGAGGGTTGGGGTTCCTTACAATGCATCTGATCTCAGACACGTTATTAGAGAGGGTTGGGGTTCCTTACAATGCATCTGATCTCAGACACGTTATTAGAGAGGGTTGGGGTTCCTTACAATGCATCTGATCTCAGACACCCTATTTTCACAATATAATTTATAGGGTTCCTTAACCAAAAAAAAAACGTCAAAAAAACACTGGGTTAGACATTTGCCTAACTGTAGTTTTTGGCTGGAAATACTAGCATCTTATAGAATAGATAGATAGATAGAGAGAGAGAGAGAGAGAGAGAGAGAGAGAGAGAGAGAGAGAGAGAGAGAGAGAGAGAGAGAGAGACGCATAGATAGATAGATAGATAGATAGATAGATAGATAGATAGATAGATAGATAGATAGATAGATAGATAGAGTTGAAAAAAGACATGCAACCATCAAGTTCAACCTATGCTAAATTTAGACAACAGATACGTTATCCTATATCTATACTTACTTATTGATCCATTTCCTTTGTTGCTTGTGAATCTCCTTTCCTCCAACCTTAAGGGACGACCCCGAGTCCTTTGACTTGCCCCTTGGGATAAATAGTTATTTTGAAAGCTCCTTGTACTGTCCCCGAATATATTTGTATATAGTTATCATATCCTCTCCTACATACATACATAGATACATTCATACATACATACATACATAGATACATACATACATTCATAGATACATACATACATTCATAGATACATACATAGATAGATACATACATACATCATTGGAATTCTCATTAGAATCACTTTAAAACACATGTGCCAGTTATGAGAACTCAAATGAATTTGTGAAGTAAAGTGAAGTAAAGTGGATTTGTAATCCTGCCAGATCTGTCTTTAGTTAGGTCAAGAACATATAGGGCATATATTTATAACCCATTCATTTGAATCCCCTGAATGCCATAGGGGCCAATAACACATCAAGAATCAATATGTTTCAGACCCCTGTGGCAATCACTGGATTAATTGGCCCAGATGTATTGATCCCTAATAGGCCTTATTGAAGGTTAATAAATCTGGGCCAAATGGTGTACAAAGTGCATCAAAGACGCATCAGGCTTGAAAAAAACGAAGGATACTTTCCAATTCCCCCCTGCAGAACTAGTCCAAGTATTCTTTATTAAACATGACTAAATTGGTTGCTAGCTGTCCGATGACAACCCCAGGAATCTGATTTTAGTTGTACAGTGTCATCGAGTGTTTTGTAGCCAACAGATGTTTTAATGCCAGCAGATACATTGCGAGCTCAAGGTCAAAGTGAGGGGATCGGTTACCGTCGGGTCCTGAAAGAGCGTGAATGACTTCACCGCGCGGCATGATATCATGCTGGCTACAGTATCTGAATGGTTTGGGTGATTGATAAACTGCGCCATGTTCGGGAGAGTATTTCCGCCACATGGCTTGTTCAGTCAAACTTAATATGTTCATCTAAGTTTGCAGAGGCTGCCTGAGAGCCGACTTGCCTTAAATGAAAGAATAAATGCTGCATGACTAATGTTACAGCTTAACATAAGTCTCGGTACTTTTTCAGTTTATCTTCAGTCAAGGGCACATTTAGTTTTAAGTATATTTCTCTTCTATTAACCTTTTGTGTTTTGCAGCTTTTGCTAATATAAGATTACGAAACGCCAGCTCACCCATAGTCTGGCTTTGTTCCATGAGCAATTATTTTTATTTATTAGCAAAACCTTTGTTTGCGAGCATTTTTATGCTAACTGCTGTTAATTAAAATTAAAAAAAAGAAGAAATTGCAACAACAAAAAAAAAGAAATAGTAAGCATTTTTTTTTAACTTCATTTAGTAAGAAAAATTAAGGATTTATGAATAATAATAATAATTTATAATAATAAATAATAATTTATGAGGTAATGCCTGTACTCAAATGGACTAACTGAGACTTTCATGCATTGGCTGAAAGAGACCCATCCTGTTTCATGTTGTAAATACTACACGTGTCTATGTATCAACTAGAGACAGGTGAAAGGGTTAATAAAAAATGTATGCATTTCTACCAGTAGCCACTACAGTATTTACACATTCACTTCAACAGAGAGAATGGGAGTCCTAAGTGCTACACACGCATGTGCCTTCAAACAACACGTGGAGAAATGCCGGCACATTCTTGATATACCTGGAAAATATGCTAATAGGAGTCATTAGCATATTTCCCAGGTGTCTCGGGTTTGCCTGTTTGTTGTGTGTAGTTGTCTCTCCACATGTTGTTTAAAGGTCTGTTTGAGGGGATATATATATATATATACTAGCTGAGAGACCCGGCGTTGCCCGGGATGTAAATGCGTAATAGGTAGTATTATTTATAAATTGTGGAACAATAGGTGAGTATTTGTTGTAAAGGTTGGATAATAATGTTGAAAAGAAAGATGGAAGAAAATGTAATACGATGTTGTTTAAAAATGGTTTATTGTAAACACACCACAGTACAATGTATATTTTGGTGACATAACAGATGTAAAAATGTGAGGCGTGTGTCCTGCTAGGGTGTGAGGCGGCAGGTGGCGCGTGGGTTGTGAGTGCTGTCTGTGAGTGGGGGTCCTGCTAGGGTGTGAGGCGGCAGGTGGCGCGTGGGTTGTGAGTGCTGTCTGTGAGTGGGGGTCCTGCTAGGGTGTGAGGCAGCGGGTGGCACATGGGTTGTGAGTGCTGTCTGTGAGTGGGGTCCTGCTAGGGTGTGAGGCGGCAGGTGTCGCGTGGGTTGTGAGTGCTCTCTGTGAGTGGGGGTCCTGGTAGGGTGTGAGGCGGTGGGTCAGTGATGTCGGTGCGTAGGGGCGGGAGGCAGCAGGTGTGTGTGGCGGCAGGTATGTGTCGAGTGTGGCGGGAGTCTGTTGAGTGCATGTAGCGGCTGTGAGGCGGTGGGTGAAAGGCAGAGGCGGGCGGAGTAAGGGCAGTGAAAGGCAGAGGCGGGTGGGCGCGAAAGCAGAGGCGGGGAGGCAGGAAGGCGGGCAGGAAGGCGAAGATTGGTGGGAAGGGGGGAAGGGTCTGGGAGGGGGTAGGGTGTGGGAGGGGGTAGGGTGTGGGAGGGTTGAAGGGGGAGGGAAAGGGGAGGAGGGGGGGAGGGAAAGGGGAGCGGGGGGGGAGAAAGGGGAGCGGGGGGGGGGGAGAAAGGGGAGCGGGGGGGGGAGAAAGGGGAGCGGGGGGGGGAGAAAGGGGAGCGGGGGGGGGAGAAAGGGGAGCGGGGGGGGGAGAAAGGGGAGCGGGGGGGGGAGAAAGGGGAGCGGGGGGGGGGGAGAAAGGGGAGCGGGGGGGGGGGAGAAAGGGGAGCGGGGGGGGGGGAGAAAGGGGAGCGGGGGGGGGAGAAAGGGGAGCGGGGGGGGAGAAAGGGGAGCGGGGGGGGAGAAAGGGGAGCGGGGGGGGGAGAAAGGGGAGCGGGGGGGGGAGAAAGGGGAGCGGGGGGGGGGAGAAAGGGGAGCGGGGGGGGGAGAAAGGGGAGCGGGGGGGGGGAGAAAGGGGAGCGGGGGGGGGAGAAAGGGGAGCGGGGGGGGGGAGAAA